>NC_045455.1:86441833-86471503 GCF_002776525.5 Piliocolobus tephrosceles
AGGGGAGGTGTAGGTCCTCCTGAGGTTTGGTGTAGGTCCTCCTGAGGTCGGGGGTAGGTCCTCCTGAGGTGAGGTGCAGTACGAGGAGCAGGTGTGGCGGGGTCACAGTCAGTGGGGCCAGTTTTCAGATGCTCAAGTGTGCCTTCACCCACGTTCTGTCACCTGGAGGGTTATCCAGTGTCTCCTGCAACTGTCCTGAGGAGCCGGGGAGGATGCCTTTTGTTTTGCCTCCTCCGTTTGCTCTCACCCATCCCCCTTGCTTCCTTCTCTCCGTGCTTTTATTATTGTGTGTGCTCTACCTGTCTGCGTGAGGAAGACACATTCCAGCCCCTCTTAGTCCTCTTCTGCGAGTTCACCTTTTTCTGGGATTTAATCCTGTATGTAGTTCCCTGCACTTTCCACTTGCCCTGAAATGGGAATTTCAGGACCTTTCTAGGTGCGTCTGCCTCATCGTGGCCTAAAGCTCATCTATCCGTGATAGCATTGATTTATATATTTTTTTAATTTTTAAAATTTATTTTAGAGACAGGATTTTGCTGTGTTGTGCAGGCTGGGGTGCAGTGGCACAGGCTGGGGTGCAGTGGCACAATCATGGATCAAGGCAGCCTCAAACTCCTGGGCTCAAGCAATCCTCCTGCCTCAGTTTCCCAAGTAGCTGGTACTCTAGTCACATGCCACCACACCCAGCTAATTAGAAAAAAAAAAATTGCACTAACCTGGTCTCACTATGTTGCCCAGGCTGGTCCCTAACTTATGGCCTCAGGTGATTCTCCCGCCTCAGCCTCCCAAAGTGGGCATGTATTTATTTTAATGCAAGGCCATGTTGCTAGCTCTGGATGTCATAGGAGCTGAGTGGGGATCTGGAGGCTTTTCACTGCCTCTCTGTCACCCTGGCCGCACAGGGGACCGAAGTGGGGCCCACAGAAGTCATTTTGACTCTTGAGTCCCCTCCTCTTTTGGCCTCCTCCTCCCCCTCTTGAGCCATTTGGTTGTCACCTGTTTTGTTTTCAGCATAGGCCACTGTATAACAGAAGCCGTTAGCCAGGGTGGGAGTGGGCAGCCGGCAGGGCCTGTGGCCTGAGAGGCGAGGGGGTTTGGATGAGGTGGGCACAGCGCTAGCCCTTTGCTGTTGCGTGGCCCTGCTGACTTGTCTGTCCTGGGCTGCTTGGGTTGCTAATTTTAGTCATACTCTAACACAAACTAAAATTTTGTTTGGCCACAGTTTTTCCTACATCCATCACTTGTACCTTTCTGGGGGTTTCCTCTCGTTACTGTTTATGGAACCACAGTAAACCCCACATGTACCTGAGCTTTCTCATGCATGTACTTGCAGTGTCTTCATGGCAGTTTATGTAACTGAGAGATGTGATGACCCTCTAGGAATTAGTAAGGCTTAATCCCTATTAGAAAGTTGGGTCCATCCTGTCTGTCTGTCTGTTTTATCAGCCAGTCAGTAAATCCCACTGAAAGCAAAGTTCACCAAATGGTCTGCCCAGCCAACCTGAGGAACATTAGTGTTTATAGGATTGGGAGCATCCTATACGGTTCCTCTCTTCATGCTGATGAGGTTTAGGGCAAGTTGTCCTGTGCAGCTGAGTGGCTGTCAGTATGGTTGAGTGGGGGTGACAGGTGGATGGTGAGCATCCTCTAGGGCTCCAGGCCAGCCAGTGGGACCCTGGCACAGGACAGAAAGCCTGCGGCCCTGTGACTGGTAAAGGTGCGGGAGTAGGGGGTGCCCCTCTTGAACCACAAGGAGTGCAGTTGCTTTTTGGGTGGCAGCAGAGGGCCGGATGCAGAAAGCTTAGGGTTACTTGGTGACCAGCAGGGGCTGTGTGCCTTCTGACCAGGCGATGGTGGCCAGGGAAGCCACCTGCACTGACTGCGTGGTGCACCCCCAGAACGCAGCATGTCGGGGAATCAGACAGGCCAGGGCTTTGTACATCGCAGAACGGGGGCTTGAAGGACCCCCGATGGGGCCCGGGGAGGGGCCATAGCGCCACACGGAACCTGGGCACCGTGTCTCAGAACAGGTGTCAGATTTATGGGACTGTTTTCTGAATGTTTCAGCAGCCTGCTTCTTCTGGACTCCTGGGTTTGTAAACTGTGCTTATTTTGCCTTTGCGTTCATCAGTGTAGCAAAGATGTGCTGAGACCCTCCCGTGGACCAGAGCCCAGCTGTGCCTGGGACCCACACACCTGGCAAAAGCTGCGCCATCCTGGACTCCACCTTGTGCTTACAGGCACTTAAGGAATGCCTTTGCTGACAGAGGCTTTTAGTTTAGCCTTAGCTTCTCTGGAATTATTCGTTTTGAGATTGAGTTACTAGTAAATATGGGACCCGGGGTAGGACTGGCTGGCAGCTCTGCATCCTTCCTCCGAGGGCCCTGGGGAGAATGGTGTGGGACCGGCCACGTGGCTGGTTTCTCCCCCATTTCCTGTTGAACCCCTGCCTCATAGTCCCCACATCTCCCTACCCTAGTCATTGTTTAGAAGATGCTTCTGGAAAGGGCAATACTCTGCAGCCTGTGAGTGTGGGCCATGAACAGCAGGGAGGCCTGTGCCCACAGAGTCAGCATGCCGTGGCTGGATTCGGCGTCTGCAGCCCAGGGCCTGGCAGCGGTAACGGGGAGGGCTGACTGCCAGGTTCCGCTCGTATCTGGAGATGAGCACAGCTGCTTACGCCAGACTGTGCAGCGAGTGACGTGACATTTGTTTGTGGCTCTTTTTTCTAGTGACACAAAAGAAGGGAAGCCCGGTGTTGGTGGATTCATGCCCTTCGGGTTCTCTGGTGTCCTGTCGGGGGCAGCGACGTGCTTCTATGCCTTCGTGGGCTTTGACTGCATCGCCACCACAGGTATGCCCGCCAGCCCCCTGCTGTCCCAGGTCCTCCTGCATCCCGGGCAGACAAGCCAATGCTGCCCACGGCTTGTCATTTCCCTCCTTGCTGGCACGGTCCGGTCGCCGCTTTTTCACACACGAGCGACGTGGAGATTTGTCCTTTCCTGCCAACCCCTCCCACCCGCAAACCATCAGCACATCCCCAAGTGTCAGCGCCTGAGGGAAGCTGCATCTTGAATGAGGCTCAGGTTCCGCTGTTAGAATGGGGTCATAGCTGCGTGGTGGTGACCTGACTTCTTTTTTTTTTGAGACGGAGTCTCGCTCTGTTGCCCGGGCTGGAGTACAGTGGCCGGACCTCAGCTCACTGCAAGCTCCGCCTCCCGGGTTTACGCCATTCTCCTGCCTCAGCCTCCCAAGTGGCTGGGACTACAGGCGCCCGCCACCTTGCCCAGCTAATTTTTTGTATTTTTAGTAGAGACAGGGTTTCACCGTGTTAGCCAGGATGGTCTCGATCTCCTGACCTCATGATCCGCCCGTCTCGGCCTCCCAAAGTGCTGGGATTACAGGCTTGAGCCACCGCGCCTGGCCCTGACTTCTTATCTGAGCATCTTCCGGGAGGAGTGAGGCCATTCACAACATTGTCATCCTGGTGGACTGAATAGGCCAGATTTTCTCTGCCAAAGGAAACAAGTCCCTTCCTTGGCTGCACCACCACATTCAGGCCGAGAACGCCGTTGCAGGGCCGTGGGCTGTCCGATGTGTCTTCCTGAGCACCACCCCTCCGCTCCCGGGAGCACAGGAGGCCCCAGTGCCCACAGGGCCAAGCGCTGCGGGGAGTTTTCTCGTAGTGTTGCGTGGATTCCCTGGCACTGAGAGGCCTTGGGTGTCATGTGGGCAGATGCGCTGCCTCTTGCTCGGTGCCCTCCTCTGCTAACCCCTTGGTGCTTCCAGGTGAAGAGGTGAAGAACCCACAGAAGGCCATCCCCGTGGGGATCGTGGCGTCCCTCCTGATCTGCTTCATCGCCTACTTCGGGGTGTCGGCCGCCCTCACACTCATGATGCCCTACTTCTGCCTGGACAATAACAGCCCCCTGCCCGATGCCTTTAAGCATGTGGGCTGGGAAGGCGCCAAGTACGCAGTGGCCGTGGGCTCCCTCTGCGCTCTTTCTGCCAGGTGAGAGGCCTTTCTGTGGTGGCTGCTCCTAGGGGTGGAACCACCAGCAGGGGTTAGGCTGTAGCAGACCAGGTACAGCCGTGTGAGACACACGTTGGCTGCCAGCATTCTTTACCCTTGAAATAGACCGAGCACCCAACCTAGCCTGGATCATGTGGCTTTTCCCTTGTCAGTATTCATCATCCCAAGAGTTGTGTTATTGAGATTTTCATCCTGAAGAACCTGAGGCTGGCTTTTCAGCATCATCTGCTTAGCAAGGGACTGGCTCTCTGTCCCTAAATCTGGCCACTGGAACAGGCCCCCTGTTTGAACACCGTATTTTGGCCCTCAGTTTGGCTGTCATGCAGAAGCTACTTTGAAGAAGGGAATAAATGCCTTTTAATGGGAAACGTTTTCACCAATGTACTTCCTCTTAGCCTGTATAAACAGAGCTATTTGGTAAATATTGATTTACCACGGGGGAATCTTCATGAATGCAGTGATGCTTGTATTTTCTGTTTGATTCAGCTAGAAATAATTGCAGGAATAAATACAGTTTTCCATCTGTAAAGACGGTACTGGGTCTCATGCTAGTGTATGTTAGAGAGATGTTCCCTACTCTTTACCTTAACCCTTACTCACAGTGTGTGCTCTTTCTGGGGTTGATTTATTAAATGCCAAGTCTTTTGGCCACAGGCTTCACCCTGTGGAGGAATGAATGGCAGCTCTTGGTGAGCTCAGACTCCCTCTCCTCTGTGGTAAACCGAGCATGGATGGATGTGGTGCCTTTATCCCTTATGAGCCAGGTTCACTCACGTGGTTTGCCTCTCCCCATCTAGTCTTCTAGGTTCCATGTTTCCCATGCCTCGGGTTATCTATGCCATGGCTGAGGATGGACTGCTATTTAAATTCTTGGCTAAGGTGAATGATAGGACCAAAACACCAATAATCGCCACACTAGCCTCTGGTGCCATTGCTGGTGAGTACTAGAACTCATTTCACATGTAAATATTTTAACAATGGAGTCATTACTCCCTAGGGAGGCATCTTGCCTGGTTCTGGTCTCTGAGTAATCTCAACTGGTCTTTTTAACTCCTGGTTTTTATACTTGGAGCCTGGTTCATTGAAAGTTGACTGACATTTTGACAAAAGGCAGAGGCCAGTTTGACAGAGGATGGGAGAGAATTTTCGAACAGTTTGCACTCTGGTTTTCATCTCATTGGGCAGAGCTTAGAACACACAGTATTCCTCCAAAACTCTTTTCCCCCCCATTTCTGGACATTTCCCTGAGTAGTCAAGGGTAGGCTGACACCTTCCTGCATGACACAGGCCAAGGGAGACCTTGCCAGCACTTGGAAATTCGGCATCCATTTCTGAATTCTCTGGAAAATAAGTGTCCCTTATTATCAGTGTTTTATGAAATGTGCTGCCTCTTCCCCAGAGAGTATCAAGGGTGCTGCTGATGAAGCCACTTGCTGCTAAGTTTATATGTAACAGCAGACCCAGTGGAGCTTCATCTTGTCAGATGAGCATCATCGCTGAGAGGATCATTTTGATGGATGACTAATCTGAGCCATGTGGGTGTTCCAGGGCCGTAGATGATGGAAAGGAGAACCCAAAAGGAAGCTCACGTGCACACTGTACCTGTGGTTTTATGTCTCCTTTCGCGGTTGCATTTCATAGCCCCGAAAGGCAGACGCCAGCCCACTGTACAGATGTAGAAGTGGAGGCCCAGGGAGGTGAAGTGAGGATATGCACCCAGGACGGTGGAGCGGCCTTGTGGTTCCAGGATTGTTTTTTATGCCAAAGTAGCCAAGCTCCTTCCAGGGTCTGAGCAGAGCAGTGGGTCTTTTTGGCAAATTGGGGCATGTGATATCAGTCACAATTTCTAACACAGCAATTTGTCAAATAGCCATTGGTAAGGCCCTTGACCTTCTTAAATGAATGAATTATTCACTAAGTTTTATTAGCATTTATGCCTTTAGCAAACTGTGCTTGGTTTTTTGGATTAATATTATGTAATAAAACAAACCTATTTTTAAATTATGACACTTTTTTTTTTTTTATGTGATTCTATGTTCTTGAGAGTGAGTGACCCCAGTGGTCAGACTGAGAAGCACTATACATCAGAATGTGACCAGTATATTTACAGGATTAAGGATTTGGAAATAGTCAGTCATTGTTTTCTCAGGCTTTACCCGGAATTTGATCATGTTAAAGACTAGCCTTAATTTCCTTCCCCTGCTGATAGAGGGAGATCAAATCATGCTCTTTGAAGTGACTGTAAAGTACGCGCCATTCACAAAATCCAGGATTTACCCTTTTCATTTGGTGGGAGTGGTAAATAAGTATTTGATTTTCTAAAATCACCTCCCATGGAAGAAATTAGTCTCGAGTTTCCCATGAGTAGGAACAGCGGTGTCTATGACATGCACAGTTGGGTGCTGTTCTGATTATCCAAAAGGCCCTCCCTCATTGCTCTTTAATTTTATGTTTTATTCTCCATTTAAATTTGTTTTGGTTGCAGTGATCTAGAGGGGCTTGAGAGATATTTGTGGAAAAATAATGGTTTTGTGTTGATATTTTAGCTTGTGTTGATTGCATGTGTTTTGAAAATATCCCAAAGCAGATCTAGCCAAGTTGTTTTTAATGAGTACTTGACATACACACCCACATGAGTAGACATGCATCCTCTCCCAAAACTCACAAAAGATGTTCAAATAAGGGTGCAGGTTTTAATTCATTTTAAAGGCAAGGGACACGGTGAAGGGGCTGATACTATGTTGTTTGAGAACAGCTCTTAAGACTTCTTACATGTGAGTGACTTCACATGTGAAGAACTCTGCCTTCCTGCTCGCCTGCCTGGGTTAGAGCCCCGTGTGAGTCCCCCCAGAGCACCAGACCTGCCCTTCTTGATCACCCAGCACTGTTGCCCACTGATGCCTGTGTCTTGGTGGGGTACACTCGGAAGGCTGGGGACTGTGGTCTGCCCTGTTCAATAGTGAGTACCTAGAACCCAGTGACGGGCACATTCTCACCAGAGCTGGATGGATGGAAGATGGGTAGATGGAGAGACGCTGAATGGATGGATGGGTGGATCGGATGGATGGATGGATGAGATGGATGGATGGATGGATGAGATGGATGAATGGATGGATGGGTGGATGGGTGGATCGGATGGGTGGATGGGTGGATTGGATGGGTGGATTGGATGGATGAATGGATGGATGAATAGATGGATGAGATGGATGAATGGATGGATGGGTGGATCGGATGGATGGATGGGTGGATCGGATGGATGGATGGATGGATGGATAGATGGATGAGATGGATGGATGGATAGATGGATGAATGGATGGATGGGTGGATGGGTGGATCGGATGGATGAATGGATGGATGGATGAGATGGATGAATGGATGGATGGGTGGATCGGATGGATGAATGGATGGATGGATAGATTGATGGATGGTGAGTGGATGAATGAAAGATGGGTGGATAGATGGACTGATGGAGAATGGATGGAGCAATGGGATGGATGCACATGAGGCTGTGAATCAGCATGGTCTAGAGGAAGACACACAGGACTCAGCGTCATAAGAACCTAGTTCACATCCTTGTGCCTATGCCTATGAGCTGTGTGAACTTAGGTAGGTCTCCTAACCTGTGTGAATGTTAACATCTGTAATACAAGGATGGCTTACAAAGTTGCCATTAAAATCACCAGAGCGAAGGTATTCTCTATACAAATGTTAATGATTATTACTGTCTATTGAGGACTGTGTCTGTGATTTAATCTATGTCTTTCTATGGGAAGGCCAGGAAGAGGGTGGGAGAAAAAGCAGCCCCCTTCACTGCCCTGGATGGTAGGTGGTGGTGGTCCTGGTTGTCCATGCATGCAGACGGCCGTCCACAGATCCTGGTGTCTGTCTCTTCCCAGCTGTGATGGCCTTCCTCTTTGACCTGAAGGATTTGGTGGACCTCATGTCCATTGGCACTCTCCTGGCTTACTCGTTGGTGGCTGCCTGTGTGTTGGTCTTACGGTATGTATGGCTTTTTGGGGTTTCATGACAGAAATGCAGATGCACCTGGTAGCCTTTTCACAGTTCCGCTATGGTTTATGTGATGAATGAAACTTTTAGGTTGGTGATGGCTCCAATGGGACCTGCCAAGGAGAGGGGAGGACCTGGGTTGAGAGCCCAGTTAGGAGGACGTCCTTGGCAAGAGTTGGGTGGCCCCTCACCCCCCTCTATCATGTGCCCTCATTTTTATGGCTAGATGTTGGGTGGATGGAAATAGATTCTCGGTCCAAGTATTAGGCCAGGATCCTGGGATCAGAATTTTTGAAGACTGATTGCCACTTGGTTCAGATTCTTGGGACAGAGAGGATTGAGGGCTGCCCTGGTAGGAGTTAGGGAAACCCAAGGCCTGTGAAACCCAGGTCAGCATAATGCTTCTGCAGCTTCCTTGCACTGTGGCTGGAGGAATGAATCCCATTACGTGGCATGGGGTGCCCTAGGTTGATGTTCAGGGACACTGTGGAGTCGGCTGGTTGTAGCCTGGTTGGGGCCAGGCAAGCCTCTCGCAGTCGCAGTAAAGCTGCTCTGGGCCTGGGCTTGGTGCCTCGGTGTTCTCACCTGCCCCAGTGCCCACTCCCCAAAGCGCATCCCTGGGCAGCTTCCATCCTGAGAACCTGTGCTCATGGAGACACTCAGCAATGGTGTGCCCTCATAGAGCCTCCTCATTTCTTTTCAGGGATTCCCACCTGCCAGGCCATTGATTGCATCTCCAAGGTGCTTAGCAGCCGATGCACATACAGCCCAGGCTGAAACTTAGCAGAAGCTCTGTAGAATCAGCTAAGACTATTGGGGACGCTTTATTCTTCCCCGGGGGGACCCAACGCTAGAAGATTCTCTGAGGTCCCCCACTTTTTGAATTGACCGAGTGGTGCTGCACAGGCGAATCCGTACAAAAATGGTTAATATCTTTATACTCCCTCTTAGAATTGATCATATGCAAAATAATTCATACGGCACTCTGTTTTTCAAAGCTGGTGGAAAAGATTTGCACTCTGTTCATTTTGGGTGGGAAGATAAGACACCTCATTCAGAACGGATGCTCCACTAGCAGGTAGCTCATGTCTTGGCAATCATGCTGCAGGCTCGGCCCTCCGACCAGCCACACAGAACTATTTACTCTGAGGTACTTGGAGTTTTAAAATACATTGATCCAATTAAGGCACGCAAACAGAATTTCTCACATCCATCAGCCTGCAGCCACATTTCTCTGGCCCTCTGTGCCAAATAGGATCCTGGCGTTACTGCTTTCTATTTCTCTCCTTCCCTTTTGCTCCCTACAGCAGTAATTTTGTGGGAAGTGGCCTAGTATCTTTAGCGTCTGAGGGCCACTGCCACTTCTCAGAGCAAGAGAGATCCTCTCAGGGTATTCCTCTGGGCTGCTCATGGTGGGGTCCTGTCACCCCGAAGCAGAGACCATGGGCGATGTTCCCCAGAAGCAACAGTGGGAGGTGGTGTTCCCGGTCTCTCCTCGTCTGTCTACAATGCAGCATCTGACTATATCCTTCCCATTTTATACCTTGTGTCCCGGGCAGCTAACTTTGGAGGCTTATTGAGAACTTGAGTTGGTGCATGTCCTTTTGCTTGAAGCGGATGATGGTAGTCAGTCACACAATACCTTTCTTTCCAGGTATCAGCCAGAGCAACCTAACCTGGTATACCAGATGGCCAGTACTTCTGACGAGTTAGATCAAGCAGACCAAAATGAGTTGGCAAGCAGCAATGATTCCCAGCTGGGCTTTTTGCCAGAGGCAGAGATGTTCTCTTTGAAAACCATACTCTCGCCCAAAAACACGGAGCCTTCCAAAATCTCTGGGCTAATTGTGAACATTTCAACCAGCCTCATAGGTAAGAGCTAGCCCTTCCCTGGGGCCTTGCTTGTTGGCACTGCATGGTTTCTAGGCAGTGGAGCTGGAGTTGGGGGAAGGTGCCAGAGAGGATGAGCATCTGTCTCGCTCCTGGACATAGCTGCTCTGTGCTAACTGAAGTTGATGCCTTCAGAAAGGGAGCCTCTGTCGCCACAAGTTTAGGGGAGAGCAGCGGATGCCGGTGGGAAATTGAGAAATGGTTGAGTTGCAGCTCGCTCTGTCTTTTCCTTCCCCCTTAGCTGTTCTCATCATCACCTTCTGCATTGTGACGGTGCTTGGAAGGGAGGCTCTCACCAAAGGGGCGCTGTGGGCAGTCTTTATGCTCGCAGGCTCTGCCCTCCTCTGTGCCATGGTCACGGGTGTCATCTGGAGGCAGCCCGAGAGCAAGACCAAGCTCTCATTTAAGGTGAGCGGCTCGGCCTAGGGAAGGAACCCTAGCGCACACCTCCTGCTGCCGGGCCAGCCTTGTGTGGGCTCAGCCGGGCCTGGGTGCTCCTGAGGAAGGCTTTTGTCAGCCAGCTCCAGGTAACAGGGGGCAGGGGCACTGAAGGCACAGAGAGGACCAGATCCTGGAAGGAGGCGGCAGCCCTCCTCCCCTGGACGTTTCCTTGAGTAGTCAAGGGCAGGCTGACACCTTCCTGCATGACACAGGCCAAGGGAGACCTCGCAGGTACCTGGAGATTCGGCATCCATTTCTGAATTGTCTGGAAAACAAGCGTTCCTTATGATCAGTGTTTTATGAAATGTGCCGCCTCCTCCCCAGAGAGTATCAAGGGTGCTGCTGCCGAAGCCACTTGCCCCTAAGCTTATATATAACAGCAGACCCGGTGGAGCGGTCCTCCGGGTGGTGGGACGCTTCTCATAAATGTCTGCTCAGGTGGATCGCATGAGTTTTCCAAGCCTTAGAGATGGGCAAGGCTTCTGCATTTTTAGATTCCAGAAATAATAAAAAAGGTTGTTGACCTGAGGGGTAAAGTGGAGGTCTGTCTTCTAGTCCTTTCTTTAGCAGGAGAATTGCAACAGAGAAAAATTAGAACCAAATCCCCACCTACTAAGATTTACCCGTGGGTGTGTTTGTGTGTGTGTTGGGGGGTGGGGGTGGGCGTGGGCACTCCCTCTCTCTTCCCCACACTCGCCCGACAGTCCCTGTCACTCTCAGGTGTGGTGCCTTTTGCTAGACAGTTCTACTGAACTGTTGGAACCGGCGCCACTGCCGTGGACTGACACTGCCTCCTGTCTCTGCAGGTTCCCTTCCTGCCAGTGCTCCCCGTCCTGAGCATCTTCGTGAACGTCTATCTCATGATGCAGCTGGACCAGGGCACCTGGGTCCGGTTTGCCGTGTGGATGCTGATAGGTATGTGATGCTGCCGCCAGCATCTCTCGGGAGCCTCCCTTGTTTCAGATTTCATAACAGAATGACGCACATGCAGTCAGCAGCTTTCTCGAAGATGATGCTGAATCCCTGGTAGGCTGAGTCCTCTCCTCCCTGTTAGATACTTTTTGTTTTCATTGCCTCTTGCCCAAACTATTTATTCCATTGGGCAAGACCTTGATATTAACAGGAACAAAGGGATGAGTCTGCTGCAGATAAGGTACCAGTAATTTTCACCCCGGACAGGAAAGTCTGGTGTGTGCCTCCCAGCCCCCTGGCCTGCCCAGCACCAGATTGGCATGGGCACTAGGCCCAGGCAGGGGTGGGTGTCATGGGCTCTCTGTGATGGCATCGTCTCTGTAGAAGGAGAGTGCTTTGGAGCCTATGGGACATGCCACTAGGATAGGGGGCTCCCGCATGAGATAGGTCACCAGGGGTGGGTGCAGCCTGTAGGGCCAGCTGAGTCCCACCCTCTGGACGTCTGGCCCCAGGGGCTGGAGGGGAGGGGCTCATTTCCTTCCTTCAGCATCTGAGTCATAGTGCTGATAGCCAGGAGAGCGGCCCTGGCCGCTGCCCCTCAGGACCACATCCCTACAGCCTCGCAGCCCCGAGATTGCATGCTGGGGCAGAGGGCTGCTGCCTTAGCTCCCAGGGCCCTCGCGGGGTGCTCTTCCTCCAGGAAGTACTTTGCGGCCTGTTGTCTGCTGGCACCAGGGTGCGTCCTCATTCTCTGCAAAGTCCAGCCCATATCTAGTTAGACAGACGTCTCCTAGAGCCTTTCTGAGAGAAAACTGCTCACAGCCCGCTGGCCAGTTCCTCAAGGCCTGGTGAAGGCAGAGGGTGCCTCCTCCCAGCATCCCTGTCGAAGTCCCTGGGTTTGGGAGCCTGAGCTCCTTTGCTGGGCTCTGGGTGGCTGAGTCCTTGCTTTCAGGCCTCTTTCCTGTGTCAGCCACACAAGGTGGCCCCAATTACCTGGGGCCATCTGGCCACATTCCCTGGGCAGGTGGTTAGAAGCATAGGTCCTGGACCCACCCCGGGGTCCTGGGCACAGGAACAGACTGTGGACTCCTGTGTGAAGTCCGTTCCCGGGGCTTGGTGTCTCCTGTAGTCTGATGGTCAGTTACGTGGAGGAAACGGGCAGTGGGACTGTCCAGGCTGAGAGCCTGGAGACCTCCAGCGCCTGCGGGAAACCCCATCTCCATAGTGCACATTCCCGATACTCTCGTGGCCTCAGGGGGTTAAGCTGAAGGACCCGACGGCTTCTGCTGGCCCTGGCCCAGCTGCTCTGTCTGCTCAGGAAATGCTGCAGCATGAGGCCGTCCACAGGAATGTTGGGCTTTGCCAGATGTCGCAGTGGCCTTCGTGTGGCAGCTGCTCCAGATGTGGAAAGGTCACAAGGGCTGCTGGCTGCGAGCTCATGCCAGGCGGGGGCAGGCTGCCTGAGAGGGTTTGCTGTGGGGCTGCCCTGGGCTCCCAGCCCTGCCTGCGGTGGTGCAACCGGCGTTCTGTTCATGCCCGTCTCTGCTGTCGGCCTGCAGGCTTCATCATCTACTTTGGCTACGGCCTGTGGCACAGCGAGGAGGCGTCCCTGGATGCTGACCAAGCAAGGACTCCCGATGGCAACTTGGACCAGTGCAAGTGACGCACAGCCCCGCCCCCCGGAAGTGGCAGCAGCTCCGAGGGACGCCCCCAGAGGACCGGGAGGCACCCCACCCTCCCCACCAGTGCAACAGAAACCACCTGCATCCACACCCTCACTGCAGCTGAAGGTGCAGTTACTTGAACTGCAGCCCCAGCCCACCCTCGGCTCTGCAGCCGGCTCTCCAGGTCCTGGTCACCTCCAGACAGCTGCTTGGCTGGGGCCACTAGGCTGCAGCTGGCCACTGTGTCTCCTCACTTCTCTGAACAAAGCAGTTCCTCCCCTATCAGCTCAGCCCGGATCTGCCACAGCCTCAGGCGGAACGGAGGTCACCTTCTCTCCTTATCTTGGGAACCAGGCCTTCCTCCCCAGGGACTGTTCTGGACTTGAAATTGTGCATACTCCAAACTTCCGCAGCCATCTTCCCGCTCAGCCCCAGACACCCAGCAATCAAGCCAGATGAGTACCACAAAACAGTGTGTCCCCAGCAGCTCCCCACCCTCAGAGCCAAACGACAGCAGCGCGCTTAAAAAGGAAAATCAGGCCTGTTGTCCTCCCGTTGTGTTCAGATGGATCATTAGGGCTGGAGCTCGCCTGCCCCTCAGCTTCTCGGGGCTTTGCTCTGACACCGTGACTGGCTGGTCAGCGGGGCTGAGGGCAGCTGGTTCCTCTCAAATGAGGAAGAAGGGATCGCTCCCATTAGGGTCTACTCTGCTTACGCATGTGTGCGCACGCGTGTAAACCAGGGGCCTTCCTCAGCTCATGGCCTCCAGGCCTGGGCCAGTTCTTGCTGCTCTTGCCGTCTTCTCTGACGGGCTGTGTCCTGAGTAACTGGAACATGAGACTGTATCTGCAGGACTGGCTTCATGACGGCCGAGTTAGAAGTGTGTTTCCTGTAAGTCGCCACTGTTCACTCAGTCTTGCGGCTCTTGTAAAGTTCTCAAGGCTGGTGGCAGCTCCGTCCGGGTTTAGGACATGTCGGGGTCATGCGTTTCTGGCCCTGACATGAGCTGTCTGGCCTCTCTGGGACATGATGAAATTGAAATCAATCCGCAGTCCATGAAATTGTGACTCACTCCCCCAGATGAAGTTAGGGCGTAACATTAACGTGGAAATGGCCACGTCATCACCCCTGTGGCTGGTGTATTGCTGAGATGTGTGGTTCGTAGGGGAGATGATTTCCAGGCATATTGCTGTCCCTTTTGTGTATCTGTCATCCAGATGCGTCGTACCCCATGCCTCCAGGAGTGGGACAGACCCGAGCATCCTCCCTGTCCCCATAGCTACAATGCACTCCGCCCCGGCCTGTCTTGCCCAGGTCGGGGCCTGCGGCCAACACCATTTCACGCACACTCCTTGTAGAGGGAAGCCAGAGGAAACCTGAACGTGGGTGGAGCGTTCCATTGAGAGTCTGCTTCAGGAGAGGAGACAGAAGGTCCATGCTGATGGGGGAGGGAACGGGAGGTAGGCATTTTGGACACCAGGGGAAATAGAAATGTTGCTTTCAAAACTTAGTTTTCTTTCCATTTCTTCCTCGTCTGGCCTTTGACACAAATCTGGTAGAAGCCTGATAAATTGAGGGCACTTGTGCCCTCCCTGTGCCCCCAGAAGATTCTCGGAGAGAAGTGCAAGAATTTGTGAACACGCCAGTGGAGGGCAGGTGGGCAGCCATGGGCTGGGCCTCCGTATCAGGCCTGCTCACCTTGCTGGGAGCTTTATTCTGATGTCATTTTGAATGTTCCAGAGGGAGCATCAAAAGAGCCCAGAGTTCCGATTTCCAAAGAGAGGTATTGACATTTATATAGATTGGTGCTGTAACATATTTTGATAAATACTAACTTATTTTGTTGAGGTTTTGGTTGTCTCTTGTCTTACGACCTGGTAGTTATTTGCTTGATTTTTTTTTTCCCGTTATTTTCTACATAAGCAAAGAGAACTCGAGGGATAGACAGTCTCCCTCCCAGAAAAGTGAAGTGGTCGGAGAGAATGTTTCTTTTTTTTTTTTTTTTTTTTCTTTCTTTTTCTCTGGTTTTTCTTTCTGGCTGAAGTTTCTGTGAAGACAGCACCCAATAGACTATTTAGAGGTGACATTTGACATTTCAGCGGGCGCCATGAATCATTCTGTAGATGGAGGTGGTGTGTCTCCCCTGCTCCGAGTCTCACCGTGAGGGCTCGCTGACAGCTGGGCGTCTGTGGCCTTCCTCACGCAGAGGCCTTAAAGCTCGATGCGGAAGCTCGCCTAGGCTCGGCAGGGATGGGCCCCCCGCGCCCCCTCCTTAGAGGACGGGCTTCCTGGTTAGGAAAGGACACGTGGAGGTGCCTTGCATCACAGTCCACTGGTCACCGTGCTTTTATGAGTAGTTTTTTGTGCAGTTGCCAGGGGTTTTCTCTGCTGTGTGCGAGGGGAGTAATTTAAGCAATGGTGTCTGCAGTAAGCCTCACAATTTTAATAGACTTTTTTCTTATCACATCCCTCATTTCTTTCCCTGAAATAAAAATACAAGTGAAAATATTGATAGTTTCACATCTCTTAGTTCCCTTGCCCAAACAAGAATATTCTTAGTTCTGCTGGCCAGGATTTTCCTACATAGTCAGAACTTACACATTACTAGAGGCACACCCACCAAGGGAGTACTGGGTCTACTTTTATCTGCGCACCAGCCACAAATCAATACCCTCATTGGGAAGACCCATTTGTGATGGGTAAACATCCCTTCCCGTCTCCCACAACCCCCTGCGTGTGTTCACGACCTCTGAAGGCCCAAATTCATGAAGCAGCAAACCCAGCGGATCCCCAGCCCGCTGCCTCAGGACCTCTGCTGAAGAGGGGGATGAAGAGGGTCTCCAGGGAGGCAGCGGGGGCCTTGTTGGCGGCTGGCCCAGGAGCCGGCTTACAGGAGGGCAGCTCTGCAGTGGGGAGGAGCAGCGTCCGGAGGAGACCAGGCCTCTGCATGCCCCCCACTCTACTTACCATCCTGCTCACACCCCCTTGGCCAAGGCTTTGTGCAGCGGATTTATTTTTCCAAATGAGGAGGACAGAGTGATAGATGCATTTTCCCCAGGCTGTCTCAGAAAGGTCGCTAAATGTATACTGTTGTCAGAATTGCTGAGATCTCCCCCTGCTTCTGGTTTTTGCAGCAGCAAAAACTCACTCTCCATTGCAACTTCTTTTCTCTCTCTCAGGCAACCAGCTACCTGGTCCCTTGTGCTGACTCTAGCACAGTGGCCAAGAGCCGATACGAAGCCAGGGTGACGGCAGGACGGTGGGGTCAGTGGGCTTCTCCACCTACCCCAGTCGCCAAGGCCCGTGTGCGCAGCCGGAAGGGTGCATGGCCCGCCCACCTTTGTCCAGACGGGTGGAAATCTGATGATGCCAGCTCCTCCCTGCCGTGCCCCTGCCGCGAGCAGGCATTGTGAACTGGCTGGTGTTTGCAGTCCCACGTGGTGTGGCCTCCAGCGCAACCCATGGTGGAGACTGGAGACAGAGCAATGAGTCCTGGTGGGGGCACGTGGACATGCCCCACAGGGGCCTCACCCAGGCTTATAGGCCAGGTCTTGGGCACTGCATGACGCAGCACTCACTGCTAAAGCAAGCCCGCCTGGCGCTGTGCCACGGACCCTCTTCTGATTCACACATCCCATTTTTACGCAGACCTTTCCTTCTTAATAAAAGCTGGCAGTTCTGTTGGCACCCAAGAAGCCACACCATGAAGACAGGGAGTGCGTTGGGCACAGCTGTGTTCTGGGGTGCTTGAGAGGCGTGTTCGTGTCCGTAAGCTGGTGGTCTCCTGACGGTTCCGAGGACGGGGAAGTTGCTGGGTGGCGGGGGTGTGAGGCTCGTATGTGGAACTGACGCGGAGTTCGCCTGCAGACGGATCTGGATATATGTTATGTATCATTGTTATGTGTAGTTTAAGATATATCTGTTTGCCATCGTCATAAGATTCTATATAAGACTCTTAAGGGAGAGGGAGATGTACATGCTGCCAGGCTCCTGTGGACTTTGTCTGAGTCATGAAATTGATTCCTGTTGATCCAGTGGTGCGAGAAGCTACACTCCACGTGTCACCACGCTTATGACTCCTAATGGATTTTTAAGGCAAAAAATGCCAGCCGACTCCATCTTCACCCCTGGATTCCTCGACTCCAGCCTTTCTGTGCCCGTGCATCCCTGAGCCACAATGCTCTTGCCATCGGGACCCGACTGGGCCTGGAGTCTCGGGGCACAGTTACCATGGAGCCCTTCTGGGTCATTCTACAAATGTGCTGAGTGCAGCTGAAAATCCCACCGGAGATGGAGCGCCTTGGCCAAGCTCACAGAGAAGATTTCCTCAGGGTATTTATTAGTGTGTCCAGCAGGGTCAGGAAGCAGGGATGGAAAGATGCATTCAGACTGTTAATTTATTAACAAGGCAAATGGTTTTGTGTTTCTTGATGACAAACTATTAAGTTTGGGATTTATTTTCCCATTTGAGAAGTTATAATATATATTTAAGATAAGTTTCCTGCTTAAGTTGTGCCTTTCAGCTTCAGCGAGTTTAAGGAGCACTAAGGGTGATGATACCAGTGAGGGCTGGTGTATTATCAAACCTGATAGCTGTGGTTTCTCCAGTAAATGTTCTCTTCTACTGAACGTGGAGCCATTATTAAGAGTTGTGTGTTTTTTATTATGTACATTTGTATATTTTTTTGCTTGTTTGATGTTCTATTTTTCTAATAGTTTTCTTAGAGTTTCTTAAAGTTGTGATACTAGATTTAGATTCCGATGCTAACTGCAAATCAGGTTGGTCTCTGCTGGGTCTCTCCTGCTTTTATTTTACTTTAAGGACAAGTGTAGTTGTCGTCCACCACTTTTCAAAAAATGTGAAACTGCCCTGCCTCCCCTTTTTGCTAACAACCCTGTGTACATTGACAACTTCTTTTATGTTGTAAAATCAAACTATTTTGTGGTACATTATCTCACGCTTCCGCAAATTCTAATAAATTCTGTGGCTTCCATGTGCACTGGCGTGATCTCAAGAATCCTGGCGGGTCTCTGCTGGGACCCAGGTGTGGGTCCAGATCCTGCTCTGCTTCCCCACAGCCCATGACTTTAGTCCCATCTTCTCTTTCCTGTAGCCATTTGGGGAAAATCCTTATTCCAACAATTTGAGCCTCAACCAGAGAATCACTTGAGCCCCCATTTTGGATGCTCTGATACTGTCTACAGATTTGGCTTTGGGGCCACAGATGTCTTCCTTCCAACCAAGCTGTTGGGGTAAAGCAGCTCAGAGGCTGTCAGTTGTCAGGCATTTGCTGAAAGACTTGGTCTTCGGCAACAAAACGCCCTCGCCCGTTGCCACCCCAGCCTGTGCTGGCCTGCACACACACACCATCCTGTTAGAGGGAGCAGAGTGTATGCAGGGCAGAGGGGCTGTGGGGGAGTGTAGCTAGCCATTGTTACTAGCGCACTCCCTCAATTCCCTTGAGAAAGGATCCATTTTTTTTTTTTTTTTTTTTGCATTGGAGGCAGATGTAGTCAAGTGGGCCTTAATTCCCAGACAGTAAAAGGCAGGGATTCACAGCGTCTCTACCAGAAGATCCGCTGCCTGGAAGATAAGGTTTGACCTTTGAGTTTTGTCAGCTGATGGATGGTGCTGAAAGCAGATGCCCAGGGAGCTGTGCGGAGGGGAGGGCAGGCGAGCTGCTCTCCTGGCCCCAGAGTGCCTGTGATCTGGAATGTGTGATGAGCATCTGCACCTGACAGCATCATGCACATTTCGTGTTCCTTGGCCACACGGAAAGCCAGACCACAGAGCTTGCGCGGTGGGGAAGCAAGACTGTGCAGCGTGCCCCTGGGACACAGGGTGGGCGTGGTCTCTGGTCCAGTGTAATTACTGCAGGAGGTTCTGCTGATGCAGAATCTGATTCACAAAAGGGGCCAGCTTCGCAAAGCAGCCCAGAGAGCCTGATAGGTTCCAGAATTGGGAAATAAGCACGGGACATGCCTTGTTCCTGGATTTTTGTATGTGTCCTGTAGAAAGGCGACCTCTGGTCCCGAAGGATGACTTTGAGCCAAGTGCAAGGTGGACCCCAGTTCCTGCGGCGCCACACTGCCACCTAGTGGCTACTGCTTGGTGCCGCACAGGCAGCTTGAAAAAGCCATGCCAAGTCTTTCAGCAGTTTCTTCGAAAACCCTGACTGGTGGCTCCTCAAGGCCCCGTGGGGCAATGCCAGGCTGGAGGCTTGAGGGGCACCACCTGGAGAAAGTTTTCCATTGCACAGTTTGGTTATGAAGCACCTCTGGTCATTCAAAAGCTGCCCCCAAACGGCCGGCATTCGCAGCAACAAGGAAGCCTGTGGAGCCATGGCCTGGGGTGCTAGCCTGGCTTCCAACCTAGCTTTCAGCCCAGCCCGTACACCACACAGACCTGGGCAGGGTCTGAGGCTGCAGCGGGGAGGTCTGGAACCAACTACAGAGAATCAATCCCATCAACCCCTGTTCAAAGGGAACACCAGTTTTACCAAATGAAGCCTGTCCACTCAGCCATAAATACAGCTATTTAGAAAACACAGTGCGAGGAAAAGTCTTCAGGAATGAAACAGGCAGTATGTTTGCAGATGAGGAGAACAGCTTTTCGGCTCTTGGTGTGGCCAAGCACTTAATCCCAGTGGATTTGGGACAGTGGGGAAGAAAAAGCTGTGCTGGGTGGGACTTTGCCATGGATGCTTTTAAATTCTACTCCTTAAAACAACGCACCTGAGTGCCAGCCGACTCAGAACCGCTGTTCCCACAGTGCAGGAGGGACGAAGCCCAGTGCCTGCCACGTGAATTTGGCGGTGCAGTCATGTGAGAAGCCGCAATGCAGAGCCAGCAGCTGCGTGGCAAGGGCTCTCTTCGTGTCTGTGGTGTGAGTGCCTTAGAGGGAGAAGGCAATGGGCACCCAGGAGGTCCGTACACATTCAAGGGGCAGGGCCACCTGAGCTCAGAGCTGCAGGGCATCCCGACCCTGCCTGGCGCTGGCACTGGAAAAATCTTCCCAACTTAGTGAGCAAGGAAGATTGGCCTGCATCACGCTGCAGTGAGTGACCCATGCCTGGCCGTCAGAAACACCAGATGTCTGTCTTGGTTTTATTTTATGTGGTTTGGGGCAAGAAGTTTGAGAGATGCAGACTGGCTCACAAAAACGTATTTAGCAAATTTAAGTGAATTAACATGCTCTGTCTTAACCACCAGAATGACTTACCAGCCTTCGGGATTTTGGGGTGTGTGTGTGTGTGTGTGTGTGTGTGTATGTGTGTATTTAAGCATTTGACAGACTCACGTGGGCAGGATCCTCACCACTTGGTGGTCACGGACGAGGTGACGGTGCAATCCCAGTCATTGCCCGAAGCGTACACACTGGTGCAGCAATGGCTTTGAGACCATCCTTCAACTCCAGTCGCAGGTGGAAAGCTGTCCAACCATTTGGTTTCCACTTGTGCTTAACTCCGTCACTGTTTTCTTGCCAGGGGGATACAAGTCTCCCACGCAGGGAGAGCCAAGCTCTCAAGGCTCCTTGACACAGAGGAGGTCAGTGAGTGAGTTGACTTCCAGAGTCTCCTCTGCCCACTGCAAATTAGCCATGGACGGGGCCACCATTCTCCACGGGCAGTGGAAAGCTGGCTCTAATCTCACCTCCCGCTCATGTGGGTGGCTGCCACCCATCTGCTCCTTTGTTATGTGGAGGAGCTGCCACCTGCCTTGTTTACCGCATAAGGTGGGTAAGGCCAAGGGGAGGGGGTCATTAGGAAAGTGAAGGGTGCTCAAGACACCCCAGAAGAAACAAACAGGTTGGGACACGTGGCCAGGTAGGTTATTAGTAACTAGATAGCCACCGATACCCTGGGAGGCCAGGATGACCCAGAGGCAGCCCTGGGTTTTCCCTGTGAGGTCCCGAAGTGAATTGTGTCATCTACAAAGGGTCTGCTGTTCAGGACCTGTTCAGGAGGGACTCGCTGATCTCCCTAAAATAGCTGCCACTCCCACGCACCCTGCAAAACCACCACAGGGAACCTGCCAACCCAGCTCTCTCCCTTGTGACCTGTGCCAGGCACCTACCTGTGGGACACTCTGAGGTCCAGCTGGCTAAACCGGCTGCAGCCCAAACTGAAGGCCGTCGGGATGGGGGGAGCAAGCACTTTCAGGTCGAAATGAATGAATGAGCTTTTGTGTTCTTTCCAGCCAACTCCAGCGCACCCCAGCCTTGCAGAGCAGAGGCACTGAGCTCCCACGTCCAGGGGAGGGGCTGCTCAAGCCTCCAGGCTGGAAGGGTGGGCACAGGGACCTGGGACCTGCTGAGTCAGGGGAGAGGGGGGGTCTCTGAACTTCTCGCATGGACAATCACCCAATCCCGGCACACACAGAAAAGGGGTCCAGCCTGCAAACGCCACCCCACACCTTGCCTCTCTGCTTGGGATCCCCAGCCTGAGAGGGACGGGACTCCAGTTAAATCAAGCAGATATGACAGAAAGTCCCTCAAGTTTATTTTAATAGGCTTTAAAGTTAAACACAAATATGCAACACAAACTGTAGGGGCAGGAAAAGGGATGTTGTGACCCAATTCATTCAACGAATCACTGCCAGGGCTGCCCCCACCCCCATCCTTTCTGACATCCAGCCAGAACCTTGTCCCAGCATGTGACGGGCAGGCCGCCCATGCATCCCCCAAATACCACGCAGAGACAGGTGGTATCTGGCGGGTCTGTCTGAGGCAGGTGCAGAGGCTGCAGCATCCGAACATGGAAACGTCGCTCCAGCCTGGAAGGGGACAGAGGCAGACACCACGTGGAGAGAAATCTGAATTCTGATGGTGTGGGGGGTGGAAGAATCGAGGAGGAGGCACAGCAGCTGCTGCCCCATGTGTTTCTGGAGCAGTGATGGCTCAGATGAGGAGCCATACACGATGGGTGTCCGTAACAAAAGAAAAAAAAAAAGAAAACACAAAGCCAGGGCCATGTGGAAATTAGCTCAAGCACCCAAGGTCAGGGTGGGTTAGGGTAAAGCTCTCACCAAAGTCCACCTAATGAGGAATTACTTAGTGCTAACAATGCTACAACTCTGACCACAGCAGCCTAACACACTGTACCACGTTCTAGCATCACACGGAAGTCGGTATTGCTGTGTAACTGCGTTTAGCAGGTGCGGCTATGTAAGCGGTTCCTAATTCGGGCAGCTAAGCTGTAACCGAATGTGTGTTTGCAGGTTGTGCCTGCTACAAGAATAAATGATTGTGTACTTAGTCAATGTGGCGTGATCTACTCTAATGGAATGCCCAACTCAATATCACAGTATCATGCAGAGCCACTAAAGCAAAGAGAAATGGTGGCACTTCCATGTGGATTTACTGTGTACGTCCCCAGAAGGAGCAAGACCCTTGGAGGTTTGCTGGAGATGTACCCGAGGCCCGGAAGCCCAGCTTGGACTCACGCTAGGGCCAGGGACCATGTCTGCCTTCATGTTGGCCGTATGTGTGCCGAGTAGGCGTGCCCTGGGCAAGCCGACTCTGTCCGCTGGCTGTTTCTTCCCCGCTCCATGGCTCCGGCCCCTGCAGGATCCCCTCATGGTTCTTCTCGCCTTGGGCACACTCAAAGACAGGCCTGTGCTCAGGACAATTTTGGGGGGGGGGGGTCTCAGGGAGAAAGTACAGGGTCTTTGTCGCATACAGGAAACAAGAGCATCATCATCATCACCGTATCTGTTACAACTACTTCTTCCTTTTGTGTATCATGCTCCTAATCTTCCACACCACTACATGAGTACTGTTCATATCCTAATTCTACCATTTTAGAGACAGATGCCAGTCCAGGAGCTGGCGCCCCCTGGCTGGCTGTTTCACTGGGCTCCTCTGTTTGGGAGAACCTTCTGGATCTAAGATGGGCGCACGGTCAGCAGCAGCGTTGCCTGATCATCCAGCAGGAAGTGGAAGTGGGTTTCTGGGTGGTCGTGTGATGATCTAGCACAGCTCAGAACTGGTCCCCCGGGGACCGAAATGGTGTTTTTTTTTCTGGAAGCCCCTGCCAGAACCCCTGAGCCATCTCAGTGTGCACTGAAGGGGTTGAGTTGTAGAACCAAACTGAAGTGGGGGCTGCTATGAAATGGGGGCCTGAGGGTCCTATTTCAACGAGTTGATCATTTACAGCATTGCATCAGAGTGAACCACATGGAAAGCTGGAGTGACGTTCCCCCTCTGTGCCTGGTCAAAATACAGACCCTAGCAGCAATTTCCTTCATGAGGATGGAGTGCGAATGGGCGCGGTCATCTCCAAGGTCATCCTCACTCTCATTCAAAGGTTTTCCGGAGGGTGCAACATGTTTTCCGGAGGGTGCAACGATAGCTTAATGACCGAGTCTGAGATGCCATTTAGGAAAAAAGCAAAACTGTGTTTACAAGACTGTTAGAGATGAGTCACTGTCATGAGAAACATCTGCAAAACTGTTAAAGCTCTCAGGGTTTCCCACCGCTCTCCCTTATCCGCTCATGACAGGAGTCTCTGTAATTAAAACTTGCGAATGGAATAATAGTGATCTCACATCATGTTGACTAAGAAGCTGATGGTTCCAAAGGCAGTTACCGTTCACAAATAGCTGGTGTTCGTGTTAAAGAGAGTACCACTTGGTGGTGAGTTGAAAGGCGCTTCTTCTCTTGTATCTTTTTTATTTTTTTTTTTCCTTTTTCTATTTTGGGTAGAAATATTCCTGGGAGGCTAGATAGAAATGCATTTTCATTTCCCAATAATTCTTAGGCACAAGTTAGAAAACTGCTGACCTTCACTAAAATATGTCAGCACTTCATATTATAAAAAATGAAATTCAGAACCGCCGCATGTGTATATACGTATATCTCAATATACACACATATCGGTGCAGTACACAATGATTATTCAATGTATATTGAAAACTGAGCTTTTTGTAACTAACCTGAAATTCTGCAGTGAAAGTTCATTGCTCAAGAACAATTGCAAGTGTCTTTCTTTTGGCTCTAACTATGGTAAAACGTTTGCACATCAGACTTTACCATTTACACGTTCCGAAGTGCGGACACCAGGACAGTCTTACATGGGGGTCAGAGGAGGACGCGCCTAGGATGCATTCGCAGCTACTGAGCATGCGCACAGGGCCAGCTCCGGCGGCACCGGGTCGGTGCTCCCTCGGGGTGGAGACTGGAGGACGAGAAGCCGGAGCTCCCGCAGGCCGCGTAGTGGCGTCATCTGGGTGTCGTGCTGACCCTGGCGGGAGAGGAGGGCCCCGAGGAGGAGCCGCGGTAAACGGGAGATGTGGGCGAGAGTTTAATCGGGCTGGTCGGGTCCCCAGTTTGGAGCTTCCAAAGCAGCTCTTCGTTGGTTCGGCTCAATCTCTTCTTCTCCTGGGTTTCCTTCTCCACATATTCCTGGAGGTTAGCGTTTTCCTCCGACAGTTGTCTGCATGGGCACAGTGACAAAACACGTAGCAATCATGCTAGTGGACACGGAACCTGAGGTCACGACAACGGGTGCAGGACAAAGGGAGGAGGCCACGATGCCCTCAGGGAGAACAGGGACCAGGGCGACCCAGTGACCAAGAACTCTGGTGGAACCATGATTTCCATTTGGCCCAATGACACATCTGTTCCCAGAGCCTCTCTGGCCAACACCCATCATCTCACAGGCCCTCTGCCTGGTCGGGGGAGGCACTGGCTGTCCACCGGACAGAGCAAAGGCCAGCGACTGAGAGCAGGAAGTGGAGGGCTGGAGTGCGTGTGCTGCCAGGAGGCTCCGAAAGGAGAGACAGCTGCGGAACTGGCAATTGACAATGACAACAGCACAAGAGCAGCGACGAGCCACAGCCCTTCCTGAGCCTGCCAGGAAGCTAGGGGTGCCTTCTCCTGGCCTCCCTGCCCTAGGCTTGTGCCTCCATGACAGCAGCCGTCCTCCCCTGATGGAAATGCTGTTCTAGCGGTCTGTGTCTGCCTGCTAGACCGGGAGCTCTGGAGGACAGAGGCCAAGGCTCTGTCTGCATGCTGAACCCCCAGCATCCAGCTGGTGCCAGGCACATAACAGATGCTCAGTTAATGTTTGCTGATAAAGACTGGTGGGTGAAAAAATGAATCTAAGTTGCTTGCTTTGTTGCATTTTTGAAGAATGACAGCACGTTTGAGGAACTGACAGGAATAAGTACATACGCATTTTAAAGCTGGACAGACTGAGGTCCAGAAAAATCACCTGTGTTGGATAAAGTCTGCACTTGCTCTGCAGACAAGGGCACCTTTGCAGCTTCCGGAGCAAAGGGAGACTGCTGTCCCCAGCACAGCCTTTCCTATGTGCCTCTGAGGTGAGAACAAAATGCCTGCACTGGGGGCTTAGTTATGGGGACAATGGCTGCGTATCCATTCGTGCATGTGTGCAAGAGCATATGTATGTGTGAGAATGTACATGTGAGAAGCATGTACATGTGAGGATAAGCATGCACGAGTGTGCAAATATGAGGGCATGTGAATAGGTGTGAGGATTGTATGAGTGTATGTGTGCATAAGTGTATGTGCATGAGTGGGAGTATGCAAGTGTGTGTGTGAGCGAGCATGCAGTGCCTGTGTGAGTGCATGTGAGTGTGTGCATATGCACGAGTTCTATGTGCAAGGGTAACACACCACGGGTGAATGCTGAGGAGCCTAGTTGAGTGGGCAAGGGTTCGAGCCTGGGTCTTACTGATATGGCTCAGCCTGCACCGAAGAGCAGCTGAGGAAGCCAAAACCCTGCTCTATCCGCGCACTGCGCTGCGTGAGGGAGGAGCCTGAACACCCTTCCTTGAATGCTGGGGCACCTCAGAGCGGGGCCCCACAGGGACAGGCAAGACCTGGATGGAAATTGTGAATTTCTGGAAGTTGCAGTATCCACCAATGGTGGCTCTTTTTGGCCTGGGAACACCCAGCTGGCCCTCCTCTCCTAATCTCTGCCCAAAATAAACCCCTTCCCCTCCCAGGGCTGCAGGAGGACCCTGCCGCACACTTCTGCTGATTCACTCATGTCTCCCAAGGTGGGGCCCATTGATATGTGGCCAGGATTAGGCAAGATGGCCACAGGGGCATGTTCTTGTTCTTCAGGTCTTGGGGGAAACAGCAAGAAACTGCGGGGAAAGACTCACAGCCCAGAGTGAGGGAAACTGGATGTTGCAACAAAAAGCAGCTCAAGAGGAAAGCCCCTTTGTAGGTGACACCCAGCCCACCTACCTGGTGACAACTGTGTTTTGGTCAATCCTTGCTTTGAGGTCTTCATTCTGCTGTTGGAGAACCTGGATCTTTTCTTCTAGGATAATGTTCTTTTCTGCCTATAAAGGAAACAATGTTTAAGAGGTTCTAGCAAGGCCATAAAATGGGAAGTAAACCGGTGCCTGGGCATTGGAGGATTATCAAGAACAGCATTTTGCAAATACCAGTTTGCAATGTATTAGTGGGTTGTAAAATCAGGTCAGAGGAATGTGACTAGCATTTCTTCTTTAAACGAAACAGAATAGAAAACGCCCATGTGCACCGTATGTAGCAAATTTCAGGTATTTTGATTTTATATATATTATGTGTGAGTGTGTGTGTATGTTTCTGATGTAAAATGTATTTCTTATAGTGAGTGTCCCCAGGGCCTTGCCATTGTCAGAGATAAACCATGAAAACCACTAGGACCTCGTTTGACTATTGGGTCTCATGGTTCTTCCCAAAGGGTCAACCACACCGTAGCAGCATCCCTGGCCAGCCGTGCGTGCACGACACGACATCCTGAATCAATGGAAGGAGGAAATCTAAATAACGTAAGCACGCTTTTTCCTTTACAGGCTATGGGCAGCCAGGAATGCAAAGCCGGAGAGCAGCTGGGTACATTCCCCAAATCCCATCATGCCATGGCTGTTACTCCCCAGCAATTGATGCTTTCCCTCTGTTAGCACGTCCCCGAGGGCCTGAGACCTGGCTGAAGTACAGTTCGATTCTAAGACCACTTTAGAAATAAATCCTTTTCTGAAAAGAATGTGACACGTTCACTGTTAATGTACTTAATCTTTAAAGAAAACGGTCCCTAGTCCATGAAGAGGACTTAGGAATCCTAGCCCCAGGACTGGCCTCTGGCCCCCTCTTTAGCAAGGCACCTCACCCAGCCCTCAATTTTGCTCCCAGGAGATGAAGTGATCAAGTAGGTTCTTTTTTGCCTGGAAAGGTTTCTGGGATGAGAAGCCATATGGGCAGGCAGAATGCCTGAAGCAGGGCTAAAATCAGCCAATAAACCTAGAGGTTTGCTGGTGACCCAATGCAAATGGCCAAACCAGGAGCGGGAGGGAGGGTGGCTGCTCTCAGAGCGGCTGGTCCCCACACTGGCAAGGCTGCAAGGCAGGGTTCGGCTGCGGCAGCGCTGTCCGGTAGCTCCCTGGCAGCCCTAGGCCTGGCCTGAGCTGGGAAGTCCTGAGCTGCTGGAGGGTGCAGAGTGGTCAGCATCGCCCAGAATCTTGGTGACAATCCAGCATCACCTGGTCTGCCCGCATTAACTGAGAAGCACCTGTGCAGCAAGAGATGTTTGCAAAAAGGGATGCTTCCAGAGAGAGAGGCGACATGGCCACCAAATGCAATGAGTGGCCCTAGATCAGCCCCTGGTTTGGTTGTACAGATGCAAGGGACATTTCACAAATGGGGAGCTTTAAAAATTCGATGTTATGATCAGTTTCTGCCTGACCTGGCAAGCTGAGGATATAAAACCCTTACACGGCACAGTGCATGTGTGTGCGTACGCGTGTGCGTGCAGACACTGCCTTACAGAGAAAACGTTCTGGAAAGCATAAGCATTGGTAGGAATACGATGCTATATCTGCTTATTTTCTGTTTATCTTATTTCATAATTTTCCACAGTACACATATTTCCTTTGAATAGTATCAGAAGTTTCTTTTTAAAGTAACAATAATAAAGGGAAAAAATAAGAATCTGAGATCCCGGGGCCAACTTCCAGATCAAGATGGGTGCCCCTTGGCAGGAGGCTTCTCCTCCACTCCCTTTGCACACCTTTCTGGGACCCCAGCCCTGGCCGGGGGCTTGTGCCCCAGTGTAGGGGGTGAAATCCTGGGTGTTCTGTGCTCCCCTTTGCTAGCTCTGCAGGAGCCAGGCTGGTGGGCTGAGGTGGACGAGTGTGGGTGAGAGCAACGACTCTGTTCTGGACTGAATGTTTGTGTCCCCGAAAATTCCTATGGTGAAACCTAACCCCAAAGTGATGGTATTAGGAGGCGGACCTTTGGGGAGGGTATTAGGTCGTGAGGATGAGGCCCTGTGAATGGGATTAACACCCTTATAAAAAGGGCCTCAGGGAGATCGCTGGCCCCTTCTGCCTTATGAGGACTCGAAGCACTGGGCCAGGACTCCTAGCTCCATCTCCGCATCTGTAAAGGGGCTGGGGGCGGCAGCTCCTCCACAGGCAGCTGTAGGAGCTAGGAGCAGGCTGGGGAAAGTGCTCCGTGCAGTGCCTGGGCATTGGGGATGCTGCATTGTGCTGGGTCACCACACGTCCCCAAGAGAGGGCAAGGAGACAGCACGACTGTGGGAAAACAAGGGTGAAGCAGAAAGGGGCCGCCCATCAGAAAGGCTCCAGAGTTGGACAAGATAAGGCCACCTCCAAGATTCCTTATGAGAGCTCCTGGCTTCCTGGGAAAGGCCCGCGGTGGGATTTTCTGCGTAGGTGTAAGCAATGGGCAGGTAACAGACACGCCTGGCTGACACCATCAACGACGACCTCAGTGATGACAGCAGGAATGTCACGGAGATCAGTTACTCTCCCGAGCAAACAGACCAACTCACCAGCTTTTCCAGCTCAAGAATCTTCTTTTCCTGCTCATGTATTTGCTGATTCTTCATCTCTAATACCTGCTTCAGACTCTTCATGTCTTCTTCCAAGTGCTGATAAGGAGCCAACGCAATCTACAGGGGCAAAGAGCCATGAGCTGTTGACCGGGGCTCCCGACAAAACCCAGTATTAACCAATGCCACGAATCCAGCTAAATCCATCCTCCTGGGACAAGCGCCCTGATGGCAATTGCGACACCAAAGAGAGAGGATGCTACAGCCTTCCCTGATGAAGTTTCCCACTGAGAACCCTCCTAAAATCCAGTTCTGTGGGGGAGCAGGTGACACACGGCCATCGTCCACTGGAAAGTCTGACTCCAGAACTGCTGGGTGCTGCCAGCCTATGCCCAGCAGGGAGCTCATGGGGTAGAAAGAGTAAACCCAACACTGGCTTTTAACATTCACCCGGAAGACTTGATTCACCAGGTAGCTGGGACTCTTACAGGTCTCACCTATGCCCGTAAAGAGCCCATGCATAGGAAATGAGCAAAGTGCTTTATGAAGCAGAAAAGCCGTTTTAGAAAAAGTCACGTTGGGGTAGTGCTGCTGGATATAACAAATTAAAATACAGTAGGTCCTGTTAAATCCAAATTCAGATACATGACATTTTAAAAAATTCAGTATAAGTATTGCATGGGACAGACTTACACTCAAAAATTTATCTGTAATTCAGATTTAACTGGGTGTCCTGTATTTTATTTGGCAACCCTACGTTAGAGGGAAGGAGTTTTGCCAGCTTTTCTAGAAAAAATTCCCCTCAACCTGTTAACGCATGCTGCAGCCAAGGCTGCCCCACGTCAGCCTAAAAAGTTGTGGGAGAATGGGCTGGAAGGGGTGGTCGGGCCGGGGGAATGGGCTGGAAGGG
>NC_045455.1:86471513-86473279 GCF_002776525.5 Piliocolobus tephrosceles
AAGGGGTGGTCGGGCCGGGGGAATGGGCTGGAAGGGGTGGTCGGGCCAGGGTGCGGGTTTCCAGACCATGCTTATCACAGGAGCCCTGGGACTCCAGCTGGGGAATGCTGCGGAATTTGGCAAAAATAACACGTAGCTGGAGAAACCCACAGCCGCTGTCTGTCTCAGGGGAGAGGTGCTGACAGGAATTGTTTAAAAATCCAGGGGAGCTCATGACCAGCTGTCACTTCAGCAGCGGATTCACAGAGAGGCCTTGTCTTGGGACTGGGCTGCTGAGGGAGCCCCGCTGGCCTCGCTGGGGCGGGGTTCCTGCGGGGCTGGAAGCCTGGAATCCAGAAGCTACCTCCAGCTGCTCCTCTGTGTTCTTCCTCAAGGCCTCTTCGAAGCGGCGGGCTCTGTCCCGCAGAGACTGGCTCTGGAAGGTCAGCGTGTCCACCTGGTCCTGCAAGTAATGATACAAGGAGTCCAGCTGGGGCCACTACAGACAGCAGCCACCACAGCCTGGGCAGCTGTGATCAGTGGGCCACCACTGTGCCCTGAGCACCCTCAGAGTGTTTCCCTGGGGGCTGGAGAAAGAGGTGCCAAAGGGGAACCCCCACAGCCACACGATGGAGGAGGGTGTCCCCCAGCGTCTGCCCTCGGCTCACTCCTCCTTGGTGCTTTGTCAGGAAGAGACCAAAAAAGCACCGTGAGCCAGGGGGCGTTTCCCAACCTCTGATCCCACAGAGGCAGACAATCCTCAGAGAGAATCCTCAGAGGCGCCTCTTGTCCAGGAGGCACCTCGCCCCTGGCTTAGGGAAGGACCACGATGAACGGATTTCAAAGATGTATTCTCATTTAGGAAGCTCAATCCAGAGCCCTTCAAACCCTCCTTGACTACTTTCTCTCCCTTGGGACCCCTCCCACATCACCAAGTCCATAGTCAAGTCCTGCCATCCTGCCTCCTGAATGTCCCTAGAACCCACAGACTCCCGAGCTCAGGCCACTCCGCTGGCTACTTTCTGGTACGATGCCTGTTTTTTTCTGAATGATCACTCCTTTGCCCTCACACTGTAGTGAGGCACTCGTTCTAATGTGCAAACCGGAACCTGTCCTTCCCCTATCTCCTACCCCACTGCCCTCAAGCTGCAGCGCACACTCCCTAACACAGCGTCCTCCCAGCCTCGCTGCCTCCCTTTCCTCTCGCAGCCAGCTCTCCTGCTGGCAGTGCCTTCCTCCAGCCAGCTCCCTCTCACTCCCCCTTCACTCTGGCTCCCACACAGCCTTCCTGGCCTCAGGACTGGGTTGCATGTCCTTGATAGGAGCTGCCACGTAAGCCAAGTCCACACAGTCTCCTCCTCCCTGCTCAGACCCGCCCCGTGGCCAGACTGGCACTCCCAGCCCTCAGCCTTCCCATGCCTGCCAGCTAGGCAGGCCGCTGGCCACTCTCCACCCGCAGGTTATAGGAATACAAGCGTGTCTACGGAGACACTGCACCCCTTCCCCAGCTCCCAGCGCAGATGCACCTGCACTGACCCTGCCCCACTCAGCTCCGGCCACGACTCTCAGGACCACAGGCTGGTAAAGGACCGCTGATGCCAAGGAGAGCTTCACCCTTCATGTCTCACTCATGCAGACCAGTCCAAAGCTCTTTGCCCAGCACCATTTCTATAATATCAAAACACAGAAACTACGGTCTCCCATTAACTCTTCTAAAAAAGTATATATAGATATACAGATACACACACACACACACACACACACACACACACACACACACACACACA
>NC_045455.1:86473289-86477134 GCF_002776525.5 Piliocolobus tephrosceles
ACACACACACACACACACACACACACACACACACACACACACACACAGAGAGGGAGAGAGAAAGAGAGAGAGACAGACAGAGACAGGGTCTCACTCTGTTGCCCAGGCTGGAGTGCAATGGTACGATCTCGGCTCACTGGAACCTCCACCTCCCAGGCTCAAGGGATCCAAGGGATCCTCCCATTTCAGCCTCCCAAGTAGCTGGGACTACAGGTGCGCACCCCCACACCCAGCTAACGTTTGTATTTTTAGTAGAGACAGGGTTTCGCCATGTTGCCCAGGCTGATCTTGAACTCCTGACCTCAAGTGATCCACCCGCCTCGGCCTCCCAGAGTGTTGGGATTACAGGCATGAGCCACTGTGCCCAGCCTCCCGTGAACTGTTCTGGCAAGAGAAATGGCCTCATCCACCAAATAACGGGAGGCGGTATTGTGAATGCTAGTAAGTGTACACAGTGACACTAACGTGGGAAGCACTGGCTTGACTGCTTGCTTTCGTATGGTGGACGACCCTGGTCTGCAAACCTCCCTGAGTAGGTTCCTTTTCCTCTTTTTGTTCTCTTTTCCAGTCACCTTTTTTTTTTTTTTTTTTTTTTTTTTTGAGACAGAGACTCACTCTGTCACCCAGGCTGGAGTGCAGTAGCTTGATACTGGCTCACTGCAACCTCCGCCTCCTGGGTTCAAGGGATTCTCATACCTCAGCCTCCCGAGTAGCTGGGATTACAGGTGCCCGCCACCACGTCCAACTAATTTCTTTTTGTATTTTTAGTAGAGACGGGGTTTCACCATGTTGGCCAGGCTGGTCTCAAACTCTGACCTTGTGTGATCCACCTGCCTCGGCCTCCCAAAGTGCTGGGATTACAGGCGTGAGCCACCGCACCCAGCCCACATCTGACTAATTTTTTTTGTATTTTTAGTAGAGATGGGGTTTCACCATGTTGGCCAGGCTGGTTGCGAACTCCTGACCTCAGGTGATCTGCCCCCCTCGGCCTCCCAAAGTGCTGGGATTACAGGCATGAGCCACCGCACGCAGCCTACTTCCATTTTATTTTTAAGAAATAAAAGTTCCCACAGTGCCATGAAATGCAAATGCCAGTGCACTGGGGCAGTACGCTGCAGGTGGGAACTTGCAGGCCTATGAGCTGAAATGTTCATCGCAGCCTGGGTAGCCCCTCCAGGCCGGCAGCACAGGTCACCTGCTATACTGACTATAAAAATGACTCTCGTGGCCGGGCGCGGTGGCTCAAGCCTGTAATCCCAGCACTTTGGGAGGCCAAGACGGGCGGATCACAAGGTCAGGAGATCGAGACCATCCTGGCTAACACGGTGAAACCCCGTCTCTACTAAAAATACAAAAAAAAGTAGCCGGGCGAGGTGGCGGGCGCCTGTAGTCTCAGCTACTCGGGAGGCTGAGGCAGGAGAATGGCATAAACTCAGGAGGCGGAGCTTGCAGTGAGCTGAGATCCGGCCACTGCACTCCAGTCCGGGCGACAGAGCAAGACTCTGCCTCAAAAAAAAAAAAAAAAAAAAATGACTCTCCCTCCATGGCTCCTACACCAAACCTCCTCAGTGTTGCCAGAGAAAGCATTTCTTTTAAACCTCTTTCCCTCTATTAAAAAATAAAACAACAGCAAACTCTTCAGGCAATTACAACATAGGATGCATCTAAAATACCAAACTGATGTTTCTGCCTTATTCACCATTACTCAAAACAGATCTGCAGGGAGAGAACACGCTGCTGCAGCTAAGCTGGGCTGGCTTCTTTATGTCATGCACAAAGACCCGGCTGGTAGCCTGACCCAGTATGGGTCACTGGGGAGTCAACCGACATCATGACAATAACCACAATAAATGTAACAATGCTTGTTATTATTACAATAGTCACAATAGCTGCCACTTATTAGCACTGACCTAAGCCAACCCAGGGCTAGGCACTTATGACACGTTATTTTCCTTAACCTGTTCACACCTTGAGAAAGTGCTGTCATCATCCTTATTTTAAAGAGTAAACTAAGGTTTACAGAGGCTACATAACTCTCCAAGATGTGAAAGCTAGTAAGAGCTAGCGCAGCAGGGATTTAAACAAACATTCCGATCTCTAACCACCAAACCTGTTTCTCCAGGTGCCTGTAGACCAAGGAGGTTGGCTTGAGCAATTCCACCCTCCTTGCACCAAATAACCTCCAGCCCAAACGGATTCTGCTGGACGGAGAGTCACAATGAACATATGCCCAGTTCAGGACCATCTGGTGTCAGCGGCAGGGCGCAGACTCCCAGACGAGACAAAAACTCTCATTTCTTTGGGTTTGGGATTGGATGGGGTTTTTGTGGTATCGCTGTATGGCTGTCACTTTCCTGATCTGTGTTCCTTTAAGGATAGTGCAACTATTGGTGCAGGATGTGTATACGAGGAAGGCAGTCTGGGGTTCATTGGCCAAGGGCAAACCACACAAGCACTGTGCAGGCATAACACACTGCAGAGTGTGACCCTGGGTCTCTCCACAGTCCTGGACTCTTGGCGGGGCAGGCTCAGTGCCATGTATGTTGCCAGAGGAAAGTGAGCCATCGAAGCAGCAGAATTCCTGCCTATGTATTACAGCTACGGGATTCACCTCCCACAATTTCCAGATGAGAGTGTGCCAACATTTAAAAAATAATTTTGCAGTGATTGGAATTGCTACACTTGGAAATGGAAGCAGGACCCCCAGCGTCCCCCTGACTTCCCAGGCAGCTCCTCCATGGGGCAACATGGGGCTGGCCGTTGTCAATGTCTTTTCACAGAAGCAGCTGCCTGGGTCTCTGTAAGGCAGGCAGGAAGCAGGAAGGAGACAGGTGATCTGGGACACCCTGTATTCTCTCCTTAGAGGCCTGCAGGACACCAGGCAGCTCCTCTGGCACCTGAGACCAGCGTTTCCTAAAGGTGACAGTGAGAGGCAGAGAAGGGTTTTTCATCTCAGCCACCTCCAGGTAACTGCAGCCCCTTTTGTAAGTCTCACAGCATGTGAATTCTGAGCTGCAAAACCCTCCTTGCACCATGTCCCCTGCCTAGAACACTCTCTTCCCCAGGTCCTCCTCTGGCTGTGAACATAGCTGTTACTCTGGGGATACTCCAGACCACGGCAAGTGCAGAGTACTCTCTCTGAATGTCTGCAGCATTCACTAACTGTATTATTCATTTGGTGCAAGTATGTGTTACGTGTTGTCTGTTACTATTTGCATCACAGCTCTCTGAGTAGACAGCACATTTCTTCAGGGTAGGGAGTATGACTTCTTTACCTTATATTCCAACGTTTAGTACAGGATTTAGTACACGATAGGTGCTGAATGAATGAATGTGGGTGCGAATAACGATGCTGCCATTATCTTGGTATCAGGTAAGAAAACTAAAGAAATACTAACCTGCAATGACAGCCGCAGTTTTTCAAAATTTTCTTCCAATTCTTTCTTTTCAAGCTCATGAGTGGACATCAATTCTGGAAAGAGGACATGAAACTGTTAAGTTGGTCTTTCTTTTGAAAAGGATAAAACAAGGCTCTTTGGGCAGACTAAGACTCGTGACTTCAGGTAAATCAATGACTCCCGTATAGCAGATTCAAGCCTATGGGGATTCCTCCACTGGTTTGAAATTGTATGTGATGAACTGGTTAGTATTTAGGAGAGAGAAAGAAAGAAGGGACTGGGGAAAGGGAGGGAAAAAGAGAAGATGGGGGCAGAGAGAGCACATATGAACACACACACAGCACTACACACACACGTCACACACCCATCACATACACACACCAATCACACACACCACACGCCACACACACATCTACCACACACCTCACATACGCACACACCACACAC
>NC_045455.1:86477534-86558720 GCF_002776525.5 Piliocolobus tephrosceles
TCCTGCCCATGTCAGATCCTTTGTTCACGTTATTCACTGATTCTCTAAACTGTCCTCATGGCAAGATAACTAGGTAATTAACAGTAAATCCCATCTTCTTCCCCTCCCAGGATCACTGTTCCTTCCCCCTGCAAAGCAGCCATCTGCGGCTGAGGAAAGCAGTGGAGCTGCGAGCAGCCATCCTGCCAGCCGGGCTCGCCAGCCAGGCTCAGTGCTGTGTCTACACGGATACCTTGGTAGCCTCTTGGCTGCACTCTGAGAACCACACATCCCCGGGATTTGCTTCAGCAAAGATTCGGTGTTAAGACAACTCAGATGCAAGGAAGAACTAATTGGACGGGTTCCTCTGGAAGGGTTTGAAACAACTCTGTTCCGTGAACAGTGTCATCCCAGCAACACTTTGTAAGTTAGGCAGAAAGAGATGTCATGTGACAGTTATTAAGCAAATGGATTCTATCTTCCTCCAGATGGGAAGAGTCTTATTAGCTGGGTGAAGCCCATCTCATTCTGGCTACACAAGCAATTTGTTTTCATGTTGTAAGGAGAGGGAGGAGGGTCTCATCAATCAGCCTGGATCATATGCTCAGAACGGTAGCACACTGGAGACCGACCATTACCATTCTGTGTGGCGTGAGCTGCAATTAGGAAAGACTTTGTGGTTTTCATTCACTCAGATCTTTTAACCAATGGTGGTAAGGGTCACTAAGAAATCCAGTTGTCACAGCTGACATTTACACTTGGAAAAGAAATGTTTGTGTTGATTTCACTGATCGAGAACCATGTGGCCTTTCCGGTCTGCCTGCCTCTGACTAAATGATTAGTGTTACAGTCATCGAGAGCAGAATCCTGACCATAATAATACATTTTTTAGCTACCATTACCTGCACCCACATGGCCTTGACATCATTTATAATTCACAGACCTTGAATGTGGCGTCTGAGTGAGACTTCATTAGTCAGAAAAATCCACCAGATCTATTTATGTGAAAATCCAGAAAGAAAAGGCAACACCACAGCTCACTGCACATTTCCGTTTACGTTCTCTCGCGTGAGACCAGCTTCCTCTAGTGACAGATTTCAGGGTGTTTGCAAAGGATCCCAGTGCCCCAAGGGAAAAGAAGAGGCAGTATCCATTCTGAAGATGACATAAACTATTGCTAATATCTGTGTCTTCATTATGTATTTCTTTATTTCAAACTCACGACACTGTCTCATGCTTAATATGGTGTTTCACACAATGGTTCTCAAGTTTTCCTGCATATTAGAATCACCTAAGGAGTCTGAAAGCCTTCTGATGCCTGGGCTGCACCCGCTGGCAATTAAATTGGAATATCAGAGGTAGGGAGCCACACATCAGTGTATTTTTAAAAACTTCCAGGTGGTTCCAATGTGTAGCCAAGGGTAGGGGCCAGTACTCTGAGTGTGAGACATACTATCAGGACCCAGGCAATCCATTTAACTAGTCCCCAGGAAAATGCCGGCCCTTGCCTCCAGCTTGGTCACTTACTAATAGCTCTCAGAGGCAGCGGGGGTGGTGCTTGAGGGCGACAATAACACAGACCTTGGTTATGGCACACTGGGTCTTGTCCACAGAGAACATTTTTAGGGGAGGGGGGAAGGATTGCATTGGGGAGTTATACATGATATAAATGATGAACTGATGGGTGCTGACGAGTTGATGGGTGCAGCACACCAACATGGCACAGGTATACATATGTAACAAACCTGCACGTTATGCACATGTACCCTAGAACTTAAAGTATAAAAAAAAAAATACTGATGCTAATTCTCAAATTGTAAAATTGTAAAAGTTTATCAATGTATTGTTAACTGTCGTTGCTTTTAATACACACTTTTTTTTTGAGGCGGAGTTTCACTCTTGTTGCTGGAGTGCAATGGTGCAATCTCGACTCACTGCAACCTCTGTCTCCCGGGATTCAAACGATTCTCCTGCCTCAGCCTCCCGTGTAGCCAGGCCACCGCACCTGGCTAATTTTTGTATTTTTGGTAGAGATGGGGTTTCGCCATGTTTGCCAGGCTGGTCTTGAACTCCTGATTTCAGGTGATCCACCTGCCTCAGCCTCCCAAAGTGCTGGGATTACAGGTGTGAGCCACGGCTCCCAGCCTTTAATACACATTTTAACAACCAGCTGACTGGTTGTAAAGTAAAGCGAGAGGAAGTTGAAAAATAAATTGTATGTATTAATGTAAATGCATGTGAAAATATAAAATGCTGCTTCTTTCACAAAGGAAAATCTCACTGGAACTTAGTAATGATGCCGTTACGACCCACATAAAACCCAAAGATAATTCAAAGTTGCAAAAACGTAAAAAGAAAGATCTGGAGACTCAGTGCATACCCACGGTGAATGTGGTCTCTGAGTGTCAGCTCTGGATATCCCGATCCAAACAGATGCTGCAGGGGCTGGGAAAGCATCACAAATATGAGGAAAGTATATCCATGCCAGGGCTTCCATTTGTTTTTATAAGGCCATAAAGATCATAAAGCCTAGCCGGGTGTGGCAGCGGGTGCCTGTAATCCCAGCTACTTGGGCCGGAGGCTCCAGCTGAGGCTGGAGAATTGCTCGAACTCAGGAGGCAGAAGTTGCAGTGAGCTGAGATCGCACCACTGCACTCCAGCCTGGGCAACAGAGTGAGACTCTGTTTTAGAAAAAAAAAAAAAAACTGGAAAAAAAAACTATAAAGTGCACTATTTCCATGCCTACTTTAGACAGTGGCCCTCAGGTGTGGCTACACATTAGAATCACCTAAGGAGTCTTAAGAAATCTTGATGCTTACACTGTACTACGGATCAAGGACATCAGAATCCCTGGGGTGGGACTGAGGCTGGCATTGGTCTTTTGTTACAACTCCCCAGAGGACTGGGAATTCCAGTATTCAGCCAGGTTGAGGATAACTGCATTGGAAGAAAGGAGCAGCTAGCTACCTGGATCCTTAATTCCTATCTCTTCTTTTCCCAGGAGCCAACAGAAAAAAATGCAGCAGGAGGGAAAGACAGGAAAGGCGGAACAATAGAGGAAGAGGGGCTCCACACACCTGCAGCAGGAAAGGCTCGGCTTGCACCACCCACCCCTGCCTGCTGCACACGAGGCTGGGAGCTACCTTGGACTTTGTGGTCGTGGTCATCCTGCAGGATTGTGATGGCAACTGTGTGGTTATTTTCCATCTCCAGGAGAGCAGCCTCATGGCTGGCGGTGAGATCTTCCACCTGGAGGAGAGTCGCAGTTACCGGTTAGACAGAGAGCTGCTTGGAGAACAGAAGTGGAATTCCGTGAGTGGAAAAGGTCCATGACCTGAAACATCAATGACAAGTCACAGCCTCGTGCCGAAGCAGGCGAGCTGGACTTTGGTGGTGATGTGGCAGCCCTCAGAGTCAAGAGGAGGTCACTGCCACAACCTGGCTCTTTGCAGGAGGATCCAACTCCAGGCATGGGGTCACTGCCTGAGGTACCTCTTTAGAGTCCTGAGTGTGGCTCCCGGACCATCCCCTTCCCACTCCTAGTCCATCCCCTTGCACCGCTATGAGCGATGATGACAAAGGAAAAGAAATGGGTCCTCCCTACGAGGTGGTCTGTTTCCCAGAGGCAGGGGGAGCTACAGTACACAAGGTAAACGGAGGCGAACGAATACTTATTAGGCTGCCAGAGATACGTTACTCTACTTAACCCTCAGAGCCACCTTATGAAGTCGATCTTTTTATGCCCAATGGACAGATGTGGAAACTGAGGCTCAGAGAAATTTGAAATGTTTTGCCCAAGGGCTAATAAACGGCAGAGCTAGTAGTGAGACCCAGGTCTGTCTGACTTCGAAGGTGAAGCTCTTTCGAATGCCCTAATGTTTTGTGTTGACCTCCCCCAAGCAAGACCAGCAATGGACACCTTAGGATTCTCTCGCCAATACCAGGTGAGGCTGGGAGGTCTGCCTCCCAGACTTGGACTTTCTGCTCAGGCAACGTGGTGCTCCTGGTAAGGGCTGCTGCTTCCCAGCTGCAGGAACGCTTCTAGCAGTTTAATCGCAAGTAGTGCAGCCAGTCCAGTCCAGGATTCTTTATTTTCATGTTTCCTGGCCCCCTACCTTACTCCTCACCTTCCTGCCTACCAGGTTGACTGTTTTTGTTACTGTTATTGCGGCTGTTGTTTTAACTTCAAATACATGACTTGCAGGAGTAATTGCCTAAAACGACCTCTCCCTATCATTGCAATCTCTCCTGGATACACTACAACAATGTTGATCCAAGTTCTCTGTCAGTGATCCACTGCAAAAATCACCATTGTACACGATACCACAGCGCAGACACCCACCCACAACCACACCCAAAACCCAAGTTTCACAAAAACAAAACTCCCCCTTCCATTTGGAAAAGTCTGGTTTAAAAATGCTCCCTCTGTTTTACTTCGTTTTACAAAACGCTAGTTAGAGGCCGCTACATTTATTTCATAAGCTACTCATGCGTCAAAACTTGGCATTTGAAAACAAGCTGAACTAGAAAATGTACGCTGGTCTTGAAGCCCCTTGGTGGCCCAGTTAAGAAGACGTTGCTTCTAGCTGGTCATATTCAGCCACGTCTGAGGCTCCCACATTTCTCTGGGGAGAATTCATGGGCTGACCATTGATCTGAATGGAGAAAGGGTTCTCCCCAAGAAAAGAAGCCTGCCTGTGAAGTTGACACATGGGGATGTATCTGATTTAAAAAGCGGTGGATTCCCATTCCGGATACTATTATTTCATCAAAAAATTATCCTGACTTCTCTTTCTTCTGGCAAACGAGAACTTCATCCACTAAAACAAGCATCACCGGGCAAAACCAAGAGCGGATCCATGGCATTAGGAAAGCTGTGTCGCAGTGTGAGAACGGACACGGTGCACAATGACTCGCTCGCATTTAAAGGCCATTCTTGATCAAACGGTATTTACTTGAAGCTCAGAGCTATGAACCCACCAGCAGAAAGGCTGATTACAACAGTATTTAATTGTCCAATTCCTGTTTACAGGAGGTTTTCATGGAATCTTTGTCCAAAACCTTTCAATCTGTTGGAAAAATAAATCACTAGCTTAAAAAGGAAATATCTCTTCTTTCTGCTCCATTACGGATGTCACTCAGGCCATAGCACACTATAAAAACACAGCACCCCCCTGCACCCTCCCCCACACACATACACTGTTTGGAGGGCTGCCACACAGTTCAGGAGAGCAAAAAACCTTTCATCGGTCCTTGGCGTGATTCTAATTTATTGGGTGCTTACACAAATGATCATGAGTGGTTTCAGAAAAGACAGATGGAAGAACTAAGTTTCAGAAGAGTCCTATGAGTCCCAGGAGGTGGGTGTGCCCTGACCAGCAATACTACACTGTGTTTGTGGCATCAGCGTATGCCATTCTGGTTTGCTGGAAGGTAAAAAGCCCTTGATTCAGTGGTGATGGAATACCATGCCCATTGTAGTAAGGGTAATGTGATGGCATCATATATTCCTTACAACCTTTCAGAGGTGCTTTTATGAATGAAATCACTGATCTCCTAACTCTAAAAGTTCATATGCAAGTAGAGAAATGCCCAGTATGTTAGGAAAGAAACTAAAGGGAGCCCACGAGTCAAAAAATCTGAACACAAGAATCCCTGCTCTTTAGTAATTTAGGTTTCATGCAACTTTATGGTTTTAAAAAATGTTCTATCCAAGAGGAAGGAGCTGTCTGCTGCTGGCCACCCCCTTTCTTGTCATAGTATTCATCCGTACACCTTCCTCTCCTGTGGTTCTTGGCTTCTTTCTACAGCACAGGTTCACATTTATGAAGCAGCCAGTAAGAATTCCCAGCCCGAGAGGACCTTGAAACCAGAAGGAATTGGAGGAGATTTAAACAAGGTGACCCAAGGAAAGCACAAGATCTTTCTATGCATTGAAGATGACCAAATCAAAGACAAAAGTGCTTGACCATTATGGCCTATGGCAAACTTGGGCTGGCTGAAGCATCCTTCTCTTCCATTTAGAACCCTGGTGAGGCCCCTTAGACCACCACTGGGCCATCCTCCACCCTCCACAGAGAGAGTTCTGGGCTGTGCCATGGAGGCGTCTGTCAACACCAACATCCGGTAGTCCTCGATCTATGGAAAAGCAGCTGTTCCCTGTGACACGACTCCATTCCTGCAGCTGCCTGCATTCAGCTGGGCTGACTGACAGCAGAGCACAGGGTTGGAAGACCACCCTCTCAGACGGGTAAGAGTATAGCTGTGGTTTGACTTCATTTAGCCATTTACAAAATGCAATGATCTGGGGCTTTGGCAAGTCACTTGGAGAAGACTTAGATTTCAAATGAAGAAACGTGTGTTTTACATTGTCTCGGCTTCATTCATTAAACCCAAACCAGATTAAACTCCCATTTGCGCCCATCCACATGGGATGAGAGAGAGGGAGCCTGCCCAGGCCCACTCTCTCCCACGCTCTCTTAATGACTTTCCTTTTTAGATAACGAGGGGGCCCTCCTTCACTTGGTCATGGGTTGCAGCATCCTGGACACTGGCTCAGAGCCATGCCACAGCTCCCAGTCTGCTGTCATCCCATGCCGGGCTGTGCCTCTGCCCCTCTGCGGCCCTCCACACAGGCAGGTGTTGAGAGAGGCCCCGTCTCCACTGCACCGCCTCCTCCGGAGCATGGAACCTCTGGGCTGATGGCAGGCTCTGGTGCTGGGAGACGGAGGGCCCTCAGGGATCTCTTCCTATTTGATTAGAGAGAAAGTGGTTTCCGCTGCACAGCAGCTGTGAGCCTGCTCTGCAGGAGGGCTAAGGAGGCATAATGCAGATGATGGACAAAGCGGCCTCTGTACGTTTGGATTCATCCTGGGATGCTTTTCCTTGAGTCATTTAGTTTAAAATGATTTCCTTACGAAAGCATAGAAAGTACATCCTGGATAAGAGACAAAGCAACATTTAAACTCCAAAGGCTGAGCTCTGCTGCTCCCTGCGGAGGAGGAGTGTCTGCTGAGCCTTGATGGAGCAGAATTGTCATGCATCCCGACAGGCCATCTCTGAACCGAGGGACTTTGGAGCATGTCGTGGAGTAAGACAAACTTAGGGTCTTGGAGAAATGGGTCCAAGGTCACATGCCTGATCCTTGCATGCCAGGCTCTGTGGCTGCCTACGTGCGGGGACAGTCAAAGGCAGCCCAGAAACCAGGGCTGGAAGCTGGGCTGAACGTGTTTGGGGCAAAAAAGGAAAACGCGTGTGTGTTTACAGTGAGTCTGTTTTGCGTGCTTTGATAAAGGGGAGCTGTGGCCATGTGGCATCGTTGATGTGCAGCTTGCTACAGAAGGAGAGTGGCTGTCACACTCTCAACACCTTTATCACTGCACCTTGAAAATAAGAGTTACATCTTGTCTTTAAACTCACGTAAGACAGCCAAGAAGCAAGACCACCACCACCCCTCCCTCAGGTCCTTAACTCGAGCCAGCAGGGTCCTGCAGCTCCCATGATGCTTGCGGTTCCGGGCCCGGGCTGTACACAGAAATTCCCTGGGACAGTCCAGAAACAACCTGCTGCCAGGTCTCATCAGTGATTCTGATTCAATTAGTGTGAGCGGAGGCTAGGGGGGGTGTTTTGCCAGTTCTCCAAGTACCCACCTGTGTAGCCAGGGCACACACCACGGGCAGAGAGGCAGCCCGTGCCCTGTGAGATGGCGGGGGGGCCAAGCAAGAAGCAGCTCTGGCTGGCTTTGTCATGAAGGAGGTGCTGCTGCAAAGCCAGAGGTCAGCCTGCCTCTGCCGGCAAGTCCCAGTTTGAGTAAAGTGGTATTTGCAGCCTCAGAAAATCCTGCGTGTCAGAAGTGAAGCAGCACCTGCCCCTGCTGCCAGCTGTTGGGGGCCACAGGGTCATGAGGAGATGCCAAGCCAGTGAACCTGATTTTGAAGGTTCCAGAAGGACAGAGATGTCGCCATCTGTGGGGTTAGCACTGCCCAGTGCAACCATCCCTGAGATGGAGGCCCCAAGAGTGGAGAGTCCACCAAGGACTCTGAAACCACGGATCATCCCCATCTCCATCTCAGTCACACACCCTTGACTCTCCTCCCCCACTAAACAGGAACACTGATTCTATCTGGTAGGTAGACTACTGGCCTGGGGTGCATTTCATCTTCCTCACTTCCTGCATGTTCTCTGCTAGGGAAACTGAAGCCGGGGGAAACAGCCAACGTTCTGCAGCAGGAGCACAATCAGGGGCCTGAATAATTCATAGGCTTGACTCTCTGGTTCCCCCAAACCAATGGGTATCTGTAGGACAGAGTCAGCCAAATGTAAAGCATTCAGATATGATTTCGGACACTTCCAGCTGTGAGGATAAGTGTGAAACTCTCAATTCCTCCACACGCTGTCTGCATTTCTCACCCACGAGACAGTTCCTTGGGCACTTATCTCGAAGCTTCCTCAATGGATAGAAAAGCAAGCCCACACTTTATACATCTTAGTATCTCTTGCAGTATCCTGTCATGGTGCTTTGCATACATACAACGCACATTCCATAAATATTCTTTGCACAGGTGAATCAGTCAATAAATACACGGCTTTTGCTATCATAAAGGATCATGAACAGAGCACAGAGCTCTCATACAACAGAACATGTTTGAATTACGCCCAGGTAGCTTATGTAAGTCATTTTCATGTGGACACGTCAAGGGTTTCTTTCCTTTCATCACTCCAGCCTGAAATATCTAAAAGGCCGCCATGTCCTGGCTTTACAAAGAGGTGAAGCACATCTCTTGGCACATACTTCTGCACAGGTGAGGCCTCAGCGAGGCGTCCTGGCCCTCGAGTGGACATGCCCCCCTCAGCAGTGCCTCAGCTCCAGGACACCACCACGTGAGTCTTTGTTCAGCGTCTCCTGTCTGCAGACCACCTCTTACCCCTCCTCCTCACCTTCTGGCATCTTCTCAACCAACTCAGACCTTCAGATCAGAGGCCTTTGGTAAATATGGGTATAAACGTGTTCTGTGTAAAACTGGGAATGAACAGCCCATAGATACAGAGGCACAGAACAAGTTGGTATTCACACCAGGCTTGAGATGTACAAAGCGGCCATAAAATGAGTAAGACTGTAGACAGCAGCCCGTACAAATGTCTCCTGACAGGAGTTACATGCAGACAGACTAGGAGGCACGAAGCCGGGGGTTCAGTTTCGCATCTTAACACCAACAGGTAACTTTAGCTGTAACCTATTCTGTTTCCTAGTCTCTACGGTCTAACCCACCTCAAACAGGGAGGTGTGTCTGGTTTTTAGAGGCCTCTAGGAAAGGAGAATGACTAACCTGAGATACTGTCTAGAATAAAATGCCATAAAGTAAGAGAGGTTTTTTATTACAATGACAGCAATTAGTATTACTCTTAAGTTTCTCCCAGGTCCCCTAAGATTCACAAGCCTCTTCTGGGGCAGTGGGAGGGCCGGGTGGGTACTGCCGTCTGGGATGTCCATTTGGAAGCAGCTGAGGAGGGCAGCCCAAGGGTTTCTGACAATGAAGAGGCCACGCGACACTAACCTGAATGCCAAGTGAGATTTAAAGGGTGCCCTTCACAAACGTCAACTTACCTTAAGCATATCATAAGCACACTGTATAAAGCAACACACCAATTAGAAGGTGGGGGTGAAGGCACTGGAGCTGGAGAACTTAGAAACAAGAGAAAAGAAAGGAGCAGTGCTCATGGAAGCAGGGTGGGTACACTGAATCGTCCGCCCGCCCGCCTCTCATCAGTTCTAATGGCAGTCATGGACAGGGTGGCTGCTGTGGGGGTGGCAGCCCCTGCCTCCTTCCGGCTTTCATACTGACAAGCTCCCTGGGAATTATCCTCTGGTTAGTCCATGGATGCCTTTTCCTCTCCAGTAAGGTTTCTGGGCGAAGGTTAACCATTGGCATTCATTCTTTCATTCAGCAAATGGATATTGTGGGTACTCCGCCAGGCATGGATCCAGGTGCCAGGATCCAGCAGGAGAGCTGGCAGGCAATTCTAACTTAGTGGCTGACAGCAGGGGTGTGGAGCCAGACTGGCTCAACCCTGGCTTCTCCATGACCAGCTCTGTCAGTTCTGGCAAATTATTGAACCATGGGGGCTTGGCTTTCTCCCGTGTAAAATGGGAATAAGAATGGTACCTTCCTCATTAGGGGAACTGTGAGGACTAAATGAGTCAGTTCATGTAAAGAGCTTAGAGCAGTGTCCGGTGTAGGACGAGTGCTAGATACATGTTTGCTTGTTATTCTTTCTGCCCTCATGGAATAGAATGATAAATAAGGTAGAAAAGCAAAATGTATGTGTTAGTGATAAGTGGTGAAGGAACACTAACACTGGGAGGGGGAGAGAAAGAGTGTGTATGTGGTGGGGGGAGGAATAATAATTTTGGATAAAGATCTCACTGAGAAAGGTGACACTGGAGAAAAGTCTGGAAGGGAGGGCAAGAGGGAGCCATGCACTGTCTGGAAGGAGAGCATTCCAGGCAGAGGACACAGCAAGTGTGAAAACCCTGAGGAAGAGTGAAGGAGGCCAGAGTGGCTAGAGGAGAACAGAGGACGGGGGAGAAAGGAGAAAGCAACTCAGAAAGTGAACTGTTCGAAAAGCTCACCTACTGAATAGGACTTCTTGCTAATGGGGCACTGGATCCCGTCTGCCTGCCACCCGCATCACCCAACAGCAGAGCTCGAGCGGCACTGCAGACTGACCTGCTCCTGGTGCTGACACCGGATGCTCAGCAGCTGGTCACGGTGCTCCTCCTGCAGGCGCGCCATCTCTGCCTCGAATTGCAGCTGCAGCCGCTCCTCCAGCTCCTGGAGCTCGGCCTGCTGCTGCCAGCCCAGCCTCTTCACCTCGTCCTCGAACCGCCTCTCCAGCTCCTCCTTCTCCTTTTGTAGTTTCTCGCACTTTGCTGTATGGAAGGCTGGGTGCAAAGCACAAGATCTTTCTTTAAAAAATGGCTGTAGGAGGCATGGGAAGGACTCAGCCTCCATGGTCAGATCATCAAGGCTGGTGTAATAAGCAGGGCAAGGTCCTCTGACTTCTGCAGGGCTACACGGTTTGTAAAGTGCTTTCCTTTCTACCCATTAGATCGTCAGGACAGACCCTGGATGTTGAAGAGAAGCTGCAGCCTCACGGAGGTCTGGAGACTTGCCTAAGGTCATCCAGTGGCTGCAGAAGTTGCTGGGAAGGCAAATTTGGGCTTTCTGATTGCAAGGCCTCTAGGGCAAGTTGTCACAAGGTCCGTGGTCCACAGATATAAAAAATATTGGGCGTTTGGTAAAAATGTAGGCTCTGAAATATGCCCTGGGTGAATCAGAGCCCATGAGACAGGAATTCAGGATCTCAACTTTCAGCAAAACCCCTGGGTGACTCTTATGTCCCTCAAGTCTTGAGAGCTGCACACTATGGAAGCTGGAGATAGGAATAGGGCCTGGCCCCTAAGGCTATTCCCTTCTAGCTAAAATGCCAAACAGGATGATCTCAGAGAAGGTGGTGTGGGGGCTTCCTTGCCGGTACCCTGAAGTTTTCTACTTGGTATCTCTTTTGCATAGGCACTCCACCCCTAATCACAGAGTCGTGGTTGGCTTCAAGTGTGCCAGCTGAGAACAGGGCATGAGGCCATGACATCAGCCACCACCGCTCCTGCCTGAGCTCCCCCTCCAAGCCTGCTCTGTCTTAGTGTCTGTGCCTCTCCTGTGCTGTGGGCAAGAGCCGAGTGCTTCCATTCTAAAGACCTCTCCCCGAACTGCACACCTGCTTCCAAGACCTTGATAATCTACTACGTCTAGGTCAAATGGAGCTGATTACACACACACCCAAATGCAAATGCCGAGGTACGCAGACACATCATTTTCATTCTGCAAAGATCTACCATGCTCGCTGCGCTGTGCTATGAACTGGGGAGACACTGGCATTTATGTTAAAATTGAATGAGCAGGTATAGGTGCTGATTAACCGTAATCCACACACTAGTGGTGGTTACCGATGACGGGAATATACATCCAAGGTTGCTAGATGGCATTTGAAACACCCTAATTATAAGTCCCACGCTATAGAGGCAGCTAATAAAATAGGGCTTCTTTGCCACATTTGGCTCTGAAAAGTTTAATTAGCATAAGGGATGTTAACGTTTTTTTCTTCTGGTGAAATAAGTGGTGGATTGGCTAGATATTACACAGGCACCTTGCCCTTGTGTGTCCTAACACCCTTCACACAGCCCAGCAGCCTAACACTGTCCCTAGTGGTCTTCCTAGCCTACCTGAGGGCTTCTGTTGGGCCAGTGTCCCACATCCCATCATTTAATGCAGAACTCTGATCTCCCAGTGCAATCAGGGTGCACCGAGGGCAGGGTGGTGGGAGCTGTTCATTCCATGTGTAGGCTTAAGGAGATGCACTGTAGCTAGAGAATTTACAAGCGAAAACCAAACTGACTTTAAAAGATCCCTGGCTTTTGATGAGCGCTTTGCACCAATAATTCGAAACAATATTGGTGGAAAAGGACTCCTTCTCAAAAAAGGCTTTTGTTGCTCTAAGTTCTGAACAACTGCTACAGTGACTTACCTTTCAGGTTTTTGAACTTTTGGGGGCTTTTTATTTTTTAAATCACAAACACAGAGAAAACACAGAAGTACAGTACAAGGACATTACTGTGTAACTGGAACCATTTGAGAATAAGATGCTGACCTGCGGACCATGAACCCCACATCTCCCCATGTACGTTCCCTACAAATAAGGACTTTCCCCAATTTAACCACAGCACCGTCATGAAAATCAGGAAAGAAACATTGCTACAATAGTGCCGCCCAGTGCTCAGACCTACTTCCATTTCACGAGTTGTTCTGACGACGTCCTTTCTAGCAAAGGAATCCAGCCCTGAATCACAAGTTGCTCCAAAGGAGGCTCCTGTCTCCTTAGTCTCCTTCAGGCTGGGAGAGTTCCTCAGTCTTTCCTTGACTTTTAGAACCTGGACACTTTTAAAGAGAACTGTCCAGGAAACTTGTTGAATGTCTCTGAATTTAATGCGTCTGATGTTTTCTTCTTATTCCATTGAGCTTAAGCCTGTTTGGCAGGAATATGACAGAAGTGGCACTGAATTCTTCTCAATTAATACATTTAAATAATGTAGTGAAAATGGAAATTTCTTCTTTTTAAATTATTTATGTAGTGAGTCAGGAAAATGATGTGTATTACTGATTTTTACATGGTGATGCTGAACATAATTTTGTGGTATAGAAGACAGGGTGTTAAAAATGATCCATTTTGGGTATCAAGTTAGGTGTGCCCCTGAATATATTGCCACAGCTGTTGCGAGTAGATCTTTTAGGTGAGGTATTTCTAAGGAACAAAGAGCTGGAAAGCACCAAGCTTCGGAGCACAGGAAGGAAGCTGACATTTTGCTCGCCTGCTAATAATTATTAGTATGAAAGGCAGACTTGGTCAGAGACTTTGTGGTTCCTTGTACTGAGGGCGTGGCAGGGGATCCCCAGAGTCCTCCCCTTCCTCTGATCACTGGAGACTACAGTCCCCACACAAGGAACTTAATGAACAATGACTGACAGGCAATGTGGCTCAGGTGTGGTGGCAGGGGTGAGGCCATACCTGTTCCCAGGAATTCTGAGACCCCAATTTACTGGAGCTCCAGCTCTCCCTAAAGACCCTCCAACGAGATAGGCAATGTGGCTCAGGTGTGGCGGCAGGGGTGAGGCCATGCCTGTTCCTAGGAGTTCTGAGAACCCAGTTTACTCGAGCTCCAGCTCTCCCTAAAGACCCTCCAACGAAAAAAATGTCATCAGGATTCCGCCAGGGAGTTGAGCTAGCGAACAAAGCTCTTACGAATCACAGAAGAGGTAAGAGGTAGATATATAAAGATAGGTTTATCCTGGGATGACTGGGTGTTAAGAAAATAGAACAAAGACCATAGAATGTCAATTAAAAAACAGTGATTGACAGATTGACACAAAGTCAAATTAAGTCAAGTAGAGAAGCAAGAATTTTATCTACATGGGGAGAAAGCATGAAGTCACCCTATAGACAAAAACACAGTCCCCTGCTGCCCACTACGACAGTCCAGGGCAAATGAATATATTAGCGTAAGCCTACACAGGTTCAGGACCATCAATATCTCCATCTTCCAACTCCACATCTTGTCCCAAGGGAAGATCCTCAGGGGCAGTAACACCCATGGAGTGTCATCTCCTAGCAAAACAATGCCTTCTTCCACAGTATCTCCTGAAGGACCTGCCTGAGGATGTTTTGCAGTGAATTTTGTTTTATAATAAATAGAAGAAGTACCCTCTAAAACAGTAATACAAATATAGCATAGTAAACACATAAACCAGTAACAAAGTCATTTATATTATCAAGTATTATATACTGAACATAATTATATGTGCCAGACTCTTTTACGATTGCCAGCACATTCAGTTTGTTTATACCAGCATCACCACAAAGATGTGAGTAACGCATTGTGCTGTGAGGCTCTGACGTCACTAGGTGATAGACATTTTTCAGCCGCAGTGTAATCTTGTGGGACCACCTTTGTGCATGAGGTCTGTTATTGACTGCAGTGTTGTTATGTGGTGCATGGCTGTATGTGGAACCTAGGAATCATTCTTACCACTTCTTAGCTAGAGATACATTGAGCACATAAAACTCAAATGAAAATAATAAAAAAAAAAATCTAACCATTTATTTTGTCTTTAGAAAGTGCTGTTTTGCATGGGTGAAAATTATTTATCACATGCCAATGTCAGTAGCTTTAACTCTAGAAGATCAAGGCATTAAGTTGACTTGTATAGATGGAATAAAACAGACAAAACGTACATAAAAGAATAAAAACAACTTATGTACATTGGTGAAAAAAATTAAATGACACATACCTTTTAACACGATAATTTCACAAGTGCACAAAAAACTGGGTCAACGACAACCACTATAGCATAATTTGCCTTAGGGAACTAGTAGGGGGCTGAATTATGATGACAAACCCAATATACATATAGGCTGAATCCTATGCCAACGGGATTTGGGTAACCAGTAAAAAAATAAGGCAAATCTTTTTGTAGCATCATGGAATGACCTCTGTAATAATTGTTAAACCTAGAAAAGGCAACACGCCAAGCCGTGTAATTGCAAAATTACATTTGTGATAAAAGTGTATCTCTATGTCTACTCTTTCTCCTTTGGGAGGCTGGATGCCAAGCTATAGGAGTCACTGTATATTGAATTCCTGTAATGATATATATTTCATTAAACCCCTATTTATTGTTTGCATGACTTAGAAGTACAAAGATTTAAAAAATTATTTGTCATCATTAAAGAGAAGTCTGGGTTTTCAAAAGTTCTGGTATCCAGCCAGACTTTTTAATTTCACTGGTAGTTTTACCCACGTCAGTGGTAGGACGACTCATGGATCACGCACTCTACTAGGGCTCAGAAATGATCGGGTTTCATTCGAGGGCTGTCCCTGAACTGCACTGTTGTCTTACATAAATCACAAACTGCGTAAACCTCAGTTTTGCTGTCTATAAAGTGGCAAAGTTATCACTTTTTGCACATATAGCTCCAATCCCCAAATTCCCAATTGCTATTATAAAGTGAGAGGTGATGCCTACATTCTTCCGGTGGCTCTCTGTTGTAAGCCCTGGGCTTGTAGAAAATATTGGATAATAAGAGCAGCTGGCACCAGGGGAAATGGTTCCAATAATGGAGTCCCTAAAGAAATAAATATCCTGTTGCCTCTAGTAAACCTTCAGAAGTCTATCTATTTGGGCACTTTTCAGCCGGAGATTAATGTAAGCTAATTTAATAGCATTAGACCACACCTGGAGTTTCATTTTCATCATTTCCATTCATGTGAAAACACTGAGTCCTTCACAGTGAAAGGCAGACACCACTATCATAAACCCCTATAATCTAGGGAGCTGGGAAAATAAATTTTCAAATAATCAGATTATGACTGGCCAAGACAATATAACATTTCTAATTCATAAGCATAAATTTGAAAAGCAAAAGTAGGATTATAATCTGTTGTACAGTTTTAAATAACTGATGTTTACTGACAACGAATAATACACACATATCTGATATAAAAATACCTAAATTATTAAAACTGCATTTGGAACATCCTCAGACATATATAATATAAAGATATCAATCTACCAACTTCTGAGTATAAACCAGTAAGATGTAGTGTGATCCTTGAGACAACAGCAGACTAAAATTGCTGTTGAAACCATTTATAAGACAAGCTTAATTTCAACCACAGTTCATAAATTGAGTAAGAGAATCGAGTAACATCAATTTGCTCTCAACGACTGTCTCAAGAGTCTTTTGAATAATTGTAGCTTTACACTGGTTTTCCAAAGAGGCAGCAAAAATAGGAGGTTACAGCACTAGACGGAAACAAAAGAGAACTATCTGGCTCTATAGCTCGTAATAAAATCATAAATAAGAATATTACGTGGCCTTTTATGTCATAGTGAAAGCTTTATATATAATAGCTATAAAATAAATGATGAACCAATACTTTGTGTGTATATATAATATACACATGTTACCATTTTATATATACACACACACATATATTTACATGCACATTATATATATTTAGGTCACTATAATAGTCACTATCATCACATACTGATGAAAGACAATACCACAGTTAGATAAAAGATTAAGTTGTTTCTTCAAGAGATTGGGAGTAATTGAAAAGACAAAATAACCGTCAAGGACAAAATTTAATTTAAAAAATTACCCTTAATGTCACTACACAAAGAAAATGAAAATTTAAATTGTGCAATCCCTTCACAGCATTTCAGTGGTGTGAATTCTTAATATCCTGTTAGGAATTTCCCATGTCTTCCTACCTAACATTTTACGGCGACTTTATATTCTCATGTTCATGTAACACAATTTATATTCTCTCATTATTGCACAATTAGTTTGTTTCCAAGATTTGCCATTATAGACAATGCAACAAACATGTTCACCCATATATCATTTTGTTTTTCATTTAGGATACATTCCTGGGTGTAAAATTACATGGGATTAAATATTATGAGCATCTTTATGCAGTGGAGTTTTTCTTTTTTGGCAGCACAGATCCTTGTGACAAACCTGTGACCACCAGGCGGAGCTATGCTGCCTGAAAAATGCCCTTTGGTGGCAAGTATCTTTGTCCAAACCTGTTAGGTCACAGAAACATCCGCAAGGTGGTCAGACGGGCTGCATGAAACACAATTGCCTGGGATCCCGGACACACTACCCTGTAGAGCCCTACTCTCTCTAATTACTGATTTTTGATGACAATGTTAAGAGGTGAGAAAGGAATGGCTGAAAATGAAGGATGAAAGTTCATGGACCATGGCCGGGCACAGTGGCTCACGCCTGTAATCCCAGCCCTTTGGGAGGCTGAGGCGGGCGGAACACCTGATGTCAGGAGTTGGAGACCAGCCTGGCCAACATGGTGAAACCCCATCTCTACTAAAAATACAAACATTAGCCGGGCTTGGTGGCACGTGTCTGTAATCCCAGCTACTCTGGAGGCTGAGGCGGGAGCATGCTTGAACTCGGGAGGCGGAGGTTACAGTGAGCCGAGATCATGCCACTGCACTCCAGCCTGGGTGACAGAGCAAGACTTCATCTCAAAAAAAAAAAAAAAAAAAACACACATTAACAGAAAGTTCATGGACCAAGAGTGAAAGAGCAGGAGTCATTGGGGCTCTTGTCATCTCTGCAGGTCCCTGCAGCACCTCTAGGGCCTGGTGACCAAAAGGGAGCTGGCGCTGTGAAAATCACAGGTGACATCTGCGAGCGCCTCCTGGGTGCCAAGCACATGCCTCATACCATTCCCCACAGTAAGCCTATGGGGTCCCGTAAGTATCCTAATCCGTTTGCAAAGAGCAGGCAGGGGCTCAGAAGGAGGAACTAAGTGATCTAAGACCAATGTGTGGGAGGGCTAGGCCTGCCTAGCCGAGGCTGAAGCATAAGCTGAGGCCTCGCCTCTTGTCCACCCCTCCGGTGGGGACTTCTGCAATGCCCCCGTGTGGTAATGTTGGGAGGGAGGACAACTGCCTCACCATAGCTTCCTAAAAATACCCGCTGTTGTTGTAAACTGCAACACATCTCTTTACCTGTCTATCTCCCTCAGCAGTGGGCAAGGACAGTGCTATCCTCATTTTTGCATCTGTGTTCAGATAGGCAGGCCAACAGTCAATAAACTGGCATTGACTTTATGTTACCTCTTGTGTGACAAGCACCGTTCTTGGCATAGTGGAGAACAGACGCTGTCATGGCAGGCAAATAAATGAGCAAAAAATATAGGAAGCAAAATTTCATTTCATTTTATTATTACTGTTATTATTTTTGAGATGGAGTCTCGCTCTGTTGCTGGAGTGCAGTGATGTGATTACAGACATGCACCACCAAGCCCAGCTAATTTTTGTAGTTTTAGTAGAGACGGGGTTTCACCATGTTGGCCAGGCCGGTCTCAAACTCCTGACCTCAAGTGATCCGCCCACCTTGGCCTCCCGAAGTGCTGTGATTACAGGTGTGAGACACCGCAACCGGCCAGGAAGCAAAATTTCAGAGAGTAAAACCTTTAGATAAGTGCAGTAAAGAAAGTGAAATAGAAGCAAGGCTAGGGAAAGACGGGGGAAAGGGGAAGGCAAGTTCAGCTGGGGTGGATAAAGAAGGCTGTTCGGCGAAGACGCCATTCCAACAGACTTGAATGACAAGAGAAGAACATAGAGAGATGGGGAAAGGGAGTCCCAGGTACTAGGAACTGCAAATGCCAAGGTCTTAAGATGGGAACAATTCTGGCATACTGTGGACAGAAAGACAACCAGTGGGGCCTGAGTGCCCATGGAGGAGAGCAGAAGGAGGTGGAGTTCTAGAGGAAGGTAGGGGCTAATCACGCAGGGCCTGTGGGCCCTCAAAAGAGTTAGGGTTATGCTCAGGTGAAAATGGAAGGTCCCCAGAGAGTATCAAACAGGGGATAACAGGAACGAATGAAGCTTTTAAATCCCTCTGGTAGCTGCATGAAGAACAGACCATAGGATGCAAGGATGGAAGCGAGGCAATCAGCGAGGAGAATGTGTTTGGAGCCCAGGTGGTGAGATTCAATGATGACCTGGACTCAGGTTGTTGCAAGGGGAGGAATGGATGGATGGGGGGTGCATTTGGGAGGCAAAGACAAACGGACTTGCTCGTGGACGGGATGAGGGAGGTGTGGGACAGACAGGAATCTTACAGCGGAACTCCCCTCTGGGTCACAATGTTCAGGAAGAGCCTTTCTGGATGATGTTGGAGGTTGCCAATTAGTATGAAAAATATAAAATTTAGGACTGCTCAGTTTTGATAAGCCTTTCATGATTCATGATGGTTATTTAAATCGTGCAATCCCTTCACAGCATTTCAGTGGTGTGAATTCTTAATATCCTGTTAGGAATTTCCCATGTCTTCCTACCTAACATTTTACGGCGACTTTATATTCTCATGTTCATGTAACACAATTTATATTCTCTCATTATTGCACAATTAGTTTGTTTCCAAGATTTGCCATTATAGACAATGCAACAAACATGTTCACCCATACATCATTTTGTTTTTCATTTAGGATACATTCCTGGGTGTAAAATTACATGGGATTAAATATTATGAGCATCTTTATGCAGTGGAGTTTTTCTTTTTTGGCAGCACAGATCCTTGTAACAAACCTGTGACCTGGTTCACACGCTGTGCTGTATTTTATACAGTACTGAGTTATTAAAAGCACAGAGCCTCAGGATGGACTCCAGGTATTCAACTCCCCCAGGGAGGTGGGGCAGGCTAATAGTTGTGTGTTTCTTCCTGAGGGCCTGCAAACAGTCTGTGAAAGGATATTTGACATTTGGCTGTACTAAGGTGAAGGGCATTTTGGGCATCAGGAGTTGGGGATGGGATGTAACAAGTACAGAAAGATTTCTTATCAAGGTGGCGTTTTAAAGGGCATGGATGTTTTCCTTCCCTGTGAGCCAAACTTTGAGAACACAGCCCCCAAACCGGATGACTACAGAGGCCTCCAGAACCCCAAATCCATGTCAGAAGTGCTGCATTGAAGTCTCACCCCTTACTTCTTTTTTTTAAATGTATTTATTTGTGTTATTATTTTTTAGAGGCAGGGTCTTGCTCTGTCACCCAGGCCAGAGTGCAGTGGTGCAATCATGACACTGCAGCCTGAAACTCTAGGGCTCAAATGATCCTCCTGCTCTGGTCTCCCAAGTTTCTGGGATTACAGGTGTGAGCCACTGCACCCAGCCTTCTTTCTTAAATAACTTGCTGTACACTGAATCCTGCAGGTCAGAGTTTCCAGAAAAAGAGAGATTAGAAGGGGTGGGTGGAAAAAGCAAAAGTCCAGGAAGGGGAGTGGTCAGAGGAGGGAGAAGGACAAAGCAGAGGCCGGGCAGGTGAGGCCCAGGCTCTGTCCACACCAGCTGTGGGAGCTTGAGCAAGGCCCAGGCCTCTCAGGGCCCGACATTCTCGCCGGTCAAATGAGGAGGTTGGGTACCTTCAGTATGCAGCCCCTTTCTGTCCTAGCATCCTAAAATTCTATGGGTATTGTGATGGTGCACGGGTGTATATTACATCCACTCTCTTCTGTTACAGCAAACAGGGAAAGGGGTACCAGTTTTTATTATAATTTCCTTCCAAAATGGGCCCCTAAAGAGATTAGCTTCAATTACAAGAACGTGCTTTTGCAGAACCACTTCATGTCCCAGTGACATGAGAAATTCATAGCAATATCAATATCTGGCATCTGTATGAGTTTCATAGTTTATAAAGGTTCTTAACACCCAATATTAATTTGTTCAACCTTCACTGCATATTGCAAAGATGGCTGAAGCAGGCATTTTTCCTCTGATTTAGTAGAAGAAATCGTGGCTTGGAGGGGTTCAGTGACTCATCTAAGCTAACACAGCTAGAAAGAGAACAGCCAGGACTCAGTCCAGGTGTTCAAATCTCAGTTGTGTGTGTGTGTGTGTGTGTGTGTGTGTTTGCTTTTTGAGACAGGGTCTCACCCTGTCTCCAGGGCTGGAGTGCAGTGATGCAATCTTAACTCTCCGCAACCTCTGTGCAGCCCAGGTTCAAACAATTCTCCTGCCTCAGCCTCCCGAGTAGCTGGGATTACAGGCACCCGCCACCATACCTGGCTAATTTTTGTATTTTTAGTAGGGACAAGGTTTCACCATGTTGGCCAGGCTGGTCCAGAACTCCTGACCTCAAGTGATCCTCCCACCTTGGCCTCCCAAAGTGCTGGGATTACAGCCATAAGCCACTGTGCCCAGCCGCAGTAATGCTCTTTTGAAGAATAATAATATTGTTATTCTGCCATATGCTTTGGAAGAGGTGAAACAAAGAAATATAAGGAAAAGCAGAACAAAAATCCTGATTAGTGTAAAGCTCTTTTTTAGTAATAAATACTTGGCCATTTTATGTATTCTTTTGGGATGTTTTTGTGTTTTTCTGAGGCAGGGTCTCCCTCTGTCACCCAGGCTGGAGTGCAGTGGTGTGATCAGGGCTCACCGTAGCCTCCACCTCCCGGGCTCACATGATCCCCCCACCTCATCCTCCGCTGCCGATGCTGGGACTATAGGTGTGCGCCACCACACCTGGCTAATTTTTGTATTTTCTTATAGAAACAGGGTTTCTCAATGTTGCCCCAGCTGGTCTTGAATTCCTTGGCTCAAGCTATCCACTTGCCTCAGCCTCCCAAAGTGCTAGGATTACAGGCGTCAGCCACCACGCCTGGCCTCATTTTATATATTCTTAAGCTACAGGATAAGCATTTCAACAAATGGATAATGACTGATCCTGTGTGTGAATATAACTGCAAGGTTATAACCTTCTTGGTCTGAGAGGAGAAAAATACAAGAACGATTTATGGAGGCAAAGGAAGAAAGGGGAAATGGATTTAAGAGGATGGTTATAATGATAAGTTTTTGCAAAGAAAAAAATATGCTGTCCAAGTGAGAACTAATAACACTACTGCCCATAAATAGGAAATGGCTTTAATAGGTAATGGTTTTGCAGAGAGCCTATTTCTTCCTCTCCTCCAGGTTAATTTGGGCTTGCAGAGTTTTAAGATCTCCATGGCACCGGTTCAGATGATACCCTACATGGCGGCCATCCAGAAGGCTCAGGCATTGGAAAGCCAAGAGGAGTGGCTCACTGTGGTTGCAGTGGTCATTTACTAGCTTCAATTTTTTTTTTTTTTCCTGTGCGAAGTGGCATTGAAAAATGATTTTTATCTCAAATGAATATCTGTTACATAAATTGTAAGGTACTATCATCTGCATGTTGAATATCCCTTTTATAAAGAGCTTTTAACAAGTTACTGAAAAATGTTTAAACAGAGGCAAAAATTTAAGTTTGCGACCACTCTTCGCCGTGTAGAATTGCCCTGCGGGGTTCTAAAAAATGAACTCCTGTGACCCAATCATTTAATAAGCTTCACTGTTTGGAGGGGCCTCTTTCCACAGCCTGTGGCTGACTTCATTCGTCTATCCCATAGTTTGGGTGACCTTATTTGCTCCTAGGTGAGTAGGAGATTAAATGGCTGCCAGATAAGAAATCTGAATGCATTTGATGGTAATAGGTTCAACATTTTATTCCTTTTTTCAGGTTGTCAAATGCAAAGCATATTTTCCACAGGATGTGGGAGGCACCTCTCTTCCTTTTTTCCTTTCTCTTTTTTCTTTGAGATGGGGTCTCACTTTGTCACTGAGGCTGGAGTACAGTGGTGCAATCTCAACTCACTGCAAACTCCGCCTCCCAGGCTCAAGTGACATCCCACCCCAGCCTCCCTAGCAGCTGCGCCCTCAGACATGCACCACCACACCTGGCTCATCTTCTGTAGTTTGGTAGAGATGGGGTTTCACCATGTTGCCTATGCTGGTCTCAAACTCCTAAGCTCGAGTGAGCCACTTGCCTCGGCCTCCCAAAGTGCTGGGATTCTAGGTGTGAGCCACCACACCTGGCCATGTGATTGTCTTTCTTTATTATTCATCAGTTTACGGCTTTTAATTTTGCACAGGAATGGATTTATGTTTTAAATCTACAGAACCTAACTTTAAACATGGAAGACATGATTTTCCTCATCAACTCATCCCAGCTTCTCCTGATTACAACCAAATACATCAAACAGATTCCTAGGAACAAAAGAGATCGCCTTGAATTGTTTCTGCCCAGGAACTTTTAGGCATAGACACAGAAGAAGCAAGGTTTTCAGGCAGTTATCAATAGCCCAAGAGTGTGTTGATGGCAATGGCTAATAAAAATGTCAGTCCAGTGCCCTGGCCAGACCTCAGTTGGGCTGCCTTCATCTACATATTCCCATCACTTGATGCGATGCCAGGCATATGGCACATTTCCATAAATATGCGCTGACTTGAAACAAAGCAAGGCGATACCTTCCTGCAGAGTCCTCAAAAGGTGGGAGGTGGCCTGTTCCCAAGGGGCAGGCATGTCTGAGACAGCGGCACTGGAGAGCCACACCCCTTCCAGGACAGTGTCCAGCCTCCAGATCCCGGATGTCCTGGCCGATGGCTGTGCGTCCTTCTTGCAGGTGTGAATCCCATTTCATTGATAACTGTCTCCTCCTGGAATGCGTCTAGAACAGAACAGCTTTCACAGGAACTGCTGCACCCATGGTCGCGGTTTCTCCATGGAGCCCTGGCTTCCTGCCAGTAGGCAGACTGCTCTAACTTAGACAGTCACAAAGACAGAGCTGACATTTAGAGAAGCAACCTTCGACTAGAAAATGAAGGTAATGCAACCTCATGGAGCAGAGGCCAGGATTAAATGTATTTATGTTCATGAAGCCCCCAGCATGGCGGCTGGCTGGCTCTGCCCCTCGCCAAGGTCACTGATGCTCAAGTGGAAGGAGCAGGGACTGAGGAGTTTCAGGATGTGAGGCTAGAAAGAATGATGAGTTAGAGGTAAAAACAGACACAAGCTCGGACCAGATGAGGCATCACCCAGACCCCAGGGCAGGAAACAGGGCTGCACATGCAAATCCTCAACGGGGCGGAAATACTAGTGTGCAAAGATGATAATTTTAAGGGTAGCCTACGCGATTACCTGGTGTGAAATGCATTCCCAGGGATGCCTCCAGCTATGGCATTTCTCCCAGTGCTGGGGTAAGTAAAGCACAAGTGTCTAAGAGCATGGGCTTTCGTGTCCAATGCACTGGAGCTTGAGGCCTGCTCCCTGCTGACCAGCTGATGCTCCTGTGCAGGGAGTTAAGCCCTCTAAGCCTCACTGTCCTCATCTGTAAAATGGGGACTGCACCAGGACTTCCCTCCTAGGGCTAGCGTGAGGTTTAAATGGGATAATTCACAGTAAGTGCTCAGCACCATGCCTGGTCTCTACTAGTAATTCAATAAATATTAGCTGAGGCATTCACTGTTGATGGCTTCACAGCTAATGGGTACTGAGCCCTCATTCGACGCTGGCTGCTCTACTGCGTTCTCTACGTAAAGAGGGTTACTGAATGTCACAAAAGTCCTGTGAAGTAGGTGTGATTCTGGCTTAATTTTCCCAAGTTAAAAAAGAGGAATCTGGGCAGCAGAACCAAGTCGACCTGAATCTGTGGAATCTCAAATCTATGCTTATAACTGCCACATCATCCTGTCCCAAGCCAGTGCTTCTCAAACTCGACCATGTATTAGAATTAGCATGGCTGCTTAAAACAGATTTCTAGGCCTCACACCCAGAGTTTCTGATTCGGTAGGGGCTGAGAACCTGCATTTCTAACACGTTCCCAGGTGCTGCTGGTGCTGCTGGTCCAGAGGCCACACTTTGAGAAGCAAAGACAGTGCTTCTTAAACTGCAATACCAATGATCGGAGGATCCTGTTAAATGCAGATGCTAATTCAGGTTGTGAATTAGCTGGGGTGGAATCTGAGAGTCTGCATTTCAAACGAGCCCCCAGGTGACAGTAACACTGCTGCTCTACGGATCGCCCTTGGAATCACAAGGCCCTAGGTCTCCGTACTCAGGACTCAGGACCACAGAGCCCTGCCAGCGCTGGTGTGTGGAAGACCAACAGCCTTTATCACTTGTGCCAGAAGGCTGCTTAGAAACAGAGCAGAGGGCAGACGGTGCCCTACCACTGATTACAGGGACTTGCTCAGGGCTGCCACTCTGATCCTCCTACCTGTCTGAATTCTAGATCTTCCTGTTCTCTCTCCCTGGCTTTAGCCCCCACTCCCGGCCCTAGGACTGTCTGTTCACACTTGGGTCCGAGGCTGTGCCCTCCTGGCTAGTTGAGTCTCAGGTTACTGGATTTCCTTTGAGGTTCCTGCCTTTAGCTTCCCATCCTCCACATCTCTTAGAGTCACAGAGTGACCCCTTTCTGCTCTCAGGCACCTACTCACAACCGTCCTCTCCACGCCTGTTCCCAGCCTCCTTGCAGGCACCTTCCACATCCGTAAGAATGGCCTGCTCAACACCACAACCTCCAGATCCTGTCCAGAGCCAGCAGCCAAGACATCCAGAGTCTGCAGGAATGCCTCGACCACACCATCTCCACCAGCCAACATCTATCATTTCTTTTCTTCTTATTTTTGAGATTCAGTCTCACGCTGTCGCCCATGTTGGAGTGCAGTGGTGCGATCCTGGCTTACTGCGACCTCTGCCTCCCAGGTTCAAGTGATTGCCTTAGCCTCCTGAATAGCTGGGATTACAGGCACGTGCCACCACACCTGGCTAATTTTTATATTTTTAGTAGAGACGGGGTTTCGCCATGTTGGTCAGGCTGGTCTGGAACTCCTGACCTCAAGCGATCTGCCCACCTCGGCCACCCAAAGTGCTGGGATTATAGGCAGGAGCCACAACATCTATCACTTTGAAGGCTCCCTTTTCTTTGCTCAGAAGAGGCTCTGTGGTGAAGTGGTCAAGAGTGTGGGCTCAGGAGTCAGAGCACCTGGGATTGAATCCGCCTCTGGTCTTCGGTGGCTGTGTGACCTAGGGCAAGTCACCTAGCTCTGGCCTCAACTTCCTCAGCTACAAAATGCCCCAATAGGGCATGTGCTCTTGGAGCCTACTTCGCTGGGAAAACTGAAGTCAACAGGCATAAAGCTCTCCTGTTCCTCATTCTGAAACTAAAAAAAAATCTTCCTTCTAGAAGAAGTGTCTTATTCAAGGTGATATTCCTTGATGACCATTTCTCACACTCTTGGGCCTGTGACCTCTCTAGGAGTCTCCTGTGGCTACTCTAACAAATTCTCATAAACTTAGGGGCATAAAACAACTCCACTTTATGACCCCAAAGTCCTGGAGGTCAGAAGCCTGAACTGGTCTCACTAGGCTCAAATCAAGGTGTCGGCAGGTGTGTGCTCCCTTTGAAGGCTCCCTGGAGAATACATCTCTTCCCCTTTTCCAGCCCCTAGAGGCCATCTGTGTTTCTTGACTCATGGCCCCTTCCTCCATCAGATGCTCCAACAATGCAGAATCTGCAAATCAGCAAATCTCTCTCTCTGTGAGCTCTGCTTCCATCGTCACATCTTTTTCTCCATCTCCGAGCCTACAACTTCCCTCTTACAAGAAATGTTATGATTCCACTGGGCCCCAAAGGATACTCTCCCCATCTCAAGATCCTTGGAATCATACCTGCAAAGTCCATTAACCACAGGAGGTGACACACTCTCAGGCTCTGTGGACTAGAACAAGGACATCACTGGGGACGTTGTTCAACCTGGTGCACTTTCTGAATTTCTCCTGAGCCTCCCCCTGAGATTCCCTCTGGCACTAAGGGTTCCACTCGGGCTCCACATACACGGCCTCTACAAATGGTGGTGTCTCTCTCATCTTTCCCAAGCAGAACAAGACCACACAAACGCACAGCCTTCCCTCCTATGATGTCCTCTAGCTATGTGGTTACCCTCCATTTCTCTCCCTTTCCTCTCCCTCTTTATATAGTCTTCCTTACAAAACAAACACAGGTCTCCTGTCCCTGCCAACTCCCTCTCTCCCACTGACTTTCTAATTACTGCGATCACCATGTCAGCTCTGCCTTTTCACTATATCTGGAATTTGACCACATCTCCCCTTCTCACCACCATCACCCTGGCTGCCACCACTATCTCTCACCTACATAACTGCAATGGCCCCAACTGTTCTCTCTCCACTGGCCCAGTCCTTGTCTCCTGTACCATTTAGTCTCAGCACAGCAGCCAAAGAGACTCTGAAGACTATAGATGGAGCATGTTGCTCCTTTGCTTAAAGCTCTCACCTCCCTCAGGGTCACTGCCAAGTCCTGCACCATCTGTACTCTGTAGCCTTCTGACTTCATTTCTCGGTCCTCTCCTCTGTTCACTCTGCTCCAGCCACGCTTTGCCACTTCCTGAACACTTTTAAGCCTGTGGTTCTCAAAAGAGGATCCCCAGACCAACAACACTAGTAGCACCTGAAAGCATGTCGAAATGCAAATTCTTGGGTTCCACCCTCTTCCTCTGAATCAGAAACACTGAAGGTGGGACCCAGTAATCTGCATTTTCACAAACCCTCCAAGTGGTTCTGATGCTGAAGAGTCTCAGGGCCTTTGTACTTGTGATTTTCCTTGCATGGAAATCCCTTCTCCCAGCTTCCTCAGCAGACACCTGGCTCCTTCTTTTTGGGTCTGGATCTGAGCCCCAGGAATCCCTCCCCCAGGCTCAGAGACACGAGCATCAGCAGACCAGTGACCCCTTGTCAGTCTGAGATTCACTCCATGGAGCGCCTTAGCCAACTTCTACGTTTTAATATTAAATCATCCCAACCTCTTCCTGAGTACCCCAGCTGCTTCTTACAGTTGCTACATTCATGATAACTTGAGAGTTCTCTTTTTGATTTTCAAATGCCTAATTAACAATTCTTTATATTAAATTCTCACTAGTAGAATATCTGGTGTGGTTTCCGCCTGCTGATAGTACTCTGCTGATACTCTGGTGAACTCTGGGGTCTACACACAACTCCATGCAAATGTGGCCACAAGCAAATTGTCCTGTTTCCACCAGTGAGAACAGTGAGTGGAATGGAAGAAGATTCCTTGTCGTTCCAACTGTTCTCTGTTGAATGTACTTTGATATGCACTTTGTGTATGTGTGGAGTATCTGTATGTATCTTTGTATACCGTGGGGTTGCTTCCTGGGATGGAGTGATTTGTTATCTAAAATAAAACCCTTTAAATGACCCCCTACTATGGCTTGAATGGATCACCCCAAAAAGCATGTACCAGAAGCTCAACCCCCAATGCAACTGTGTTTAGAGGTGGGACCTTCAAGGGACGATTGAGTCATGAGGGCTCTGCCCTCATGGATAGATTAATGTCATTATCATGGGAGTGAATTTCTGATGAAAGAATGAGTTCACTTCCCCGCTTCCCTTCTCTCTCTCTCTCTCTCTGTCCTGCCCTCACTGTCTCTCTTGCACTTTTCCTTCTGCCTTCTGCCATGGTATGATACAGCAAGTTAGCCCTTACCAGCAGCAGCCCCTCAACCTTGGACTTCCCAGCCTCCAGAACTGTAAGAAATAAATCTCTGTTCTTTATCAATTACTCAGTCTCAGACAAACAGCAAAAAATGGACTAAGACACCCCTAAGAAGCTATCTGGTTTAGAAACTCACTAAAGAAAAGAGAAAAATCCCACAGAAAAATACAAAATGCATTTCCCATTTTTTTTTTTTTTTTTTTTTTAGATTGTTGACCTTCCTTCAAGGAGTGGAACTATATTGTTTATGAATGTGTCTGTGAATATTTTTTAGTCAGAAAAAAATCAGTCTATCCCCTGATCTCACTAAAAGAAGTTGAGTAAATGTAAAGAAGGACCACACTTGGAGCCTTTCCTGGGCACTCTGTGTCTGCATCTGGCCCCATCTGGTCAAGTCCTCCGTGACTTCACATCATCTCAGAACAGAGGATACATTTCTCAGCATGACAGATGAAGCCCTTCATCAACTCATTGTTGCTGGGAATGATTTAAGAAGCAAAAACAGGGTTTGGGGATAGAAAAGGGAGAGAACATGGATGGCAGAGCAGAAATGGAGGCTTTTGCACTGAAGCTTTGATGGGAAGAAAAAAGTGAAGGAAAGTAAACTTGGACCTAAACATTGAATGCCCAGCCTGTCAGGAGGAGCGAGCTGAAAAGCAGGAGCAAGTTGCTGATGCCTGCATTTCAGGACAGTGTCTCTGGGAGTAATGGGCGGGATGGGGTCGGGTGAAGAACCAACAAATCCAGTCATAATATTGGGAGCCGCTACGATTTGAATGGAGAAACAGAGTTTAAGACAAAACAAAAACTCTGAGGATGCATGAGAGGCAGAGCGCTTATAGGAAAACAGGCATGGTTTTGGAGCCTGATAACCCTCAAGTCAACCCCCTTTCTGTACAACTGCTAGCCTTGGGCAAGTCAACTGATTGTTTCTCTGAGTCTCAATACTCTCATCTGTAAAACAGAGAGAACATGACCTAACTTGCAGGGTTATTATTGTGGAAATCGGAAACCATGCATTGATGCTCCTTGATATTTCATTGGCATTTAGCAAATGGCAGCTTTGATTATGAATGACATACATGTGGACTACAAGCATCTGCGGAACGGCCCAGGGACGGTGTGACACGGGATGGTGGACTTGAGTCTTCTGGGAACCCTGGGGAGGTTGGTGGAGCGAAGAGAGGGACAGAACAGTTTAGGAAGAGGCAGGAAAAGTTGGCACAACTTCCAAGGGGCATGTGGCTATCTTATGGGAGTAGCAGGAGTTGTGTGTGGGTGGGCAGACAGCAGTCTGAGGACGCTGTGCTAAAAAGCCTGAATTCTAGCTACCCTGTGAATGATAGAAAGTCACAGAAGGATCTCTCTTTATCATAGTGGTTTGATTTTTATTTTTTGCATGCTAAAAAAAATTAAAGCATTATGAAAGTGAATCCAATAAAAAGTAAATTTCCCTCTCACCCCAGACCTTCCAGCTAGACAACTGCTGTTCCTGCTGGAGGAAAACATGTTTCTAGTTACTGATCGATTTTAATCAGGGAGGGGAAGTCAGATTTGTTTTTCAAATGTAGCCTCAGTGGTAGCAGTCAGGAGGGTAGACTTAGGGGCAAGGGTAAGGGTAGGGACTAGTGAGGAGGCTTTTGCAATAAGAAAGACTAAATCACTATAATAATGAGGAGGAAGCAGAAGTAGAACACACTTCCGAATTATAATCAACAAACTAATGACCTATTGGATGTAAAGTATGAAGGAGAGGAGGGAGAGAGCTGATGATCACTCCCTGATCAGGTATCAGCTTATTCTGTGAATTGTGGCATGTCAATAACGGAGCCACAAATTTGTGGTTGAACTTTTAAATCACCCCGCCATCCCCATCTCCCTTTCCTTATTTTGTGAATAATTGTCTGCAAGTTTTAACGGAAATGGCTTTCCCACTAGAGGCTCCATTTTCCAATCTCCTTGGAAGCTTCGTGCAGGCACGTGACTCCACTTGGGTCTAAGCAACGCAAAGAAGTGACATGTGCAACTTCTAGGTCATACGGGGAAACTTCTGGCCCTTTACTTTCTCTTTCTCTTTCCCTTAGGCTGAAATATGCCCTTTGTGGGCATCACTCTCAGCCATCCATGAGGACAGCAACCTAGGGATGGTGGCGATGAGTCCCTGATGCCCTTGTGGAGCAGAGAAGCACGGCCACACCTAGGCCTCTCAACTTTGGACTATTACATGAGAGGGAAACATCCCTCTGTATCATTTATTTCATTGTGTTTGGGGGTCTCTGTTGTAGAAGCTTAGTTTGCACTTGAACTACCATAGGCATATAGGGGGAAAAGCAGAGATTTGTTTTATTCTGTTTTCCTTTGAGGTGGGGAGTGTGCGGTGGGTGCAAATAAGACTGTTTTGACTACGGAGAGCTGTCCTGCCTGTGGTTCACCAAGAGTTGAGCTCACAAGAGAGAGATTAGGGCTAGAGATTAGGAGACAGTGGTTTATAGGCGGTAGTTAAAGTTGTAGGGGTAGACAAGATCATCAGAGAGATCATGGGAAGTGAAGGCCTAAGACAGTATCTAGGACAAATATTTTAAGGAAAAAGCACTTACTTCATTTTATGTTACAATCTTTTGCTGGCATGCATATTTTCTCACCTGATTATAAATTCTTTGGGTTCATGAATTATAGCTTACGAATCCCCGAATAAAACCCCTAGAATACTTTCATGCGGAACAGACATTCAAAATTATCTTAAGAACAGCACTTTTAAAATACTTTATGTCTTGGCAATAGATTTGCTTTCTATTTTTCCATTTCATGACTGTAGACTTAGGCCATTCCGAGTCAGTTTTTAAGCGCTGAGATTTAGAAGACAGGTCACAAGCACAAAGGAGTGAGGTGGGCCAGGTGGGACACGTGGCAAGCATGAGACAGCCCAAGGGCTGAGGTGAAGACAGCAGGCGCCATTCAATTAAGAAGACACATAGCACTAGAGAAAATGGGCCATAGACGCTTCACAAAAGAAGATACACAGATCACCAGTTGCCACATAAAATGTGCTCAACATCATTAGCGATCCGAGAAATGCAAGTTAAAACCATCATGCGATACTTTTTCACAGTTACTAGAACGGCTAAAACAACAACAACAACAAAATTACTGACAAATGTTGGCAAGAATGTAGAGGGACTGGAGCCCTCCAAGATCATTGGGGACGGTGCAAAATGGCGCAACCATTTTTGAAAACTGTATGGTATTTTCTCCTAATGTTAAACTCACATCTAACCTATGACCAGCAATTCTATATGTAGGGATTTACCTGAGAGAAATGAGAACGTGTATGTCCACAAAAGGCTTGTAATAAGGATATTCATAACAGCCTTACTTATAACAGCAAGACAGTGGCAACAACCCAAATGCCTACCAGCAATGGATAAATGCATTGCGGCATATAGTTACTCATGCAAATGGAATGCTAGTCAACAATAAAAAGGAGCAAACCACAGATACACTCAGCACTGTGGATTAATCTCTTATGTGGAGCAAAAGCAACCAGACACAGAAGAATATATACTATTCATTCTACTCATATGAAATCTAAGAACAGGTAAAACTAATGTATGGCGATAGAAATCAGAAAGGGGTTGCTTTAGAGGAAGGGGGACTTGGCTGGAAAGAGGCATGAGGGAACTTTCTGGAGCAATGTAAGTATCCTATTTCTTGTTTTGGGTGGTGATTACACAGATATATTCATAGTCCAAACTTATCAAACTGAACATTTAAAAAATAACCAAACTAAAAACAACAAAAAGAATAGTCTTTTTTCTTTTTCTGAGACGGAGTGTTCCTCTGTCGCCCAGGCTGGAGTGCAGTGGCATGATCTTGGCTCACTGCAAGCTCCGCCTCTCGGGTTCATGCCATTCTCCTGCCTCAGCCTCCTGAGTAGCTAGGACTACAGGCCCACCACCACGCTTGGCTATTTTTATTTTTTTTATTTTTTTATTTTTAGTAGAGACAGGGTTTCACCGTGTTAGCCAGGATGGTCTCGATCTCCTGACCTCATGATCCACCCGCCATGGCCTCCCAAAGTGCTGGGATTACAGGCGTGAGCCACTGTGCCCGGCCTAGTCTTTTATATTTATCCACATATTTACCATTTTCACCATCTTAATTCTTTCCTATACATCTAAGTTTCCATCAGTTTTAAAGGATATTTTCTCTAGATACAGAATTCTGGCTGACAGTTTATTTTTTTTCTTTCAGCACTTAATACAAATGTCATTCTACTGCCTTCTAGGCTCTGTTCATTTCTGTCATTTACATCCTTGTTCCCCTAAATGTAATGCATGTCTTCACTAAGCGCTTTTTAATATTTTCTCTTTATGTCTGATTTTCAGCAGTTTGGCTCTGATGTGCTTAGGTGCGGCTTTCTTTGCGTTTTCCTGCTTGGGTTTCACTTAGCTTCTTGGGTGTTCAGGTTGCTCTTTTAAAATCAAACTCAGGATATTTCTGCCCATTATTTCTTCCATTTTTTTTCCCCCTTCAATCTCCTCTCTCTTGTCCTTCTGAAAACTCAATTACCCATCCGTTAGACCTGGGTGCTATAGTCCCACAGATCACTGGGACTGCCCTTTTTTTTTTTCTCTCTCTCTTTTCTTCTGATTGGCTAATTATCTGTTGATCTATCTTCAATTCACTGACTCTTTTTTCTGTAGTCTCCAGTCTGCTTGAAAGCCCATCGGTGAATGATTTATTTCAGAGTTCTGTTTTTGGTTCTAACATTTCCATTTGGTTCTTTTATAATAGTTTTTATTTCTCTGTTGTGCTCCTCTACCTATTTACTCATTACATTCCTCTTTTTGTAGAAGTGCTAGAACGTGTTTATAATAGCTTTTACATTTTCGTATCTGCTAATTCCAACATCTGGGGCATTTCAATATCCATTTCTTTTTTTTACACAACTTTATTTTTATTTTTATTTTGAGACAGGGTCTTGCTCTGTTGCCTAGACTGGAGTGCAGTGGTGTGATCATGGCTCACTGCAACCTCCACTTTCTGGGCTCTGGCAATCATTCCACCTCAGCCTCCCAAGCAGCTGGGACTACAGGTGTGCAGCACCATGCCCAGTTAATTTTTGTACTTTTAATAGAGATGGGGTTTTGCTGTGTTGCGGAGGCTGGTCTCGAACTCCTGAACTCAAGCAATTCACCTGCCTTGGCCCCTCAAAGTGCTGGGATTTCAGGTGTGAGCTAACATACCTGACCCTCAGTACTCATTTCTATTGACTACTTGTTTCCTTGATTATAGGCCTTGCGTCTTTGTATGCCTATTTTTGTTTATGCTCAACACTGTGGATGAGGTAGTGCAGGGAGTCTGTATGACATTATCTTCCTTTGATGGGCATTGAGTGTGTTGTTCTGGCAGACAGTTCACTTACTGGATGCCTTTGATTCTGTCACACATGGTTTTATTCATCTTTCGTGCTAGAGAGACCCTTGTTCTAGATAACGGTCATTCTACAGACTGGCCTTTCTCAGGTCTCAACTGATGGCTCACAGTACTTGGTGAGAATCTTCCCCCCGACTGGGCTGGAATTCCCATATTTTCCAGCACTGCACAACCAGTGGAACCTCCACTCAGCACTCAGACCTGCCTCAGCTGCCCTCTGCAGGCCTTCTGAATATGTGCAGCCTACCCTTCACCTAAGATCACATGGGAATGCCCCATGTAATCCCTGGGGCCCTGCTCTGCTCAGCTTACTCCTGTCCAGTGCTCACCCCACTAGTAGCTAGTGGAATTCCTAGTCACTTCAACTGCCCTGTACTCTGGTGTTGACCTCTTCCGCCCAGCAAGATGGCGGCCACAACCTGCACACCTCCCGCGCCCAGGTTTGGTGAGCGGCCCCAGGCAGTAAGCTGGGGCTAACGGGACTGACTCATTTCATGTGCTTCCCTTTTTCCAAGAATTACAGGCTACGGTGTCAACTGTGCAGTGCTTAGAAACAGTTGCCTCATGTTCTGTCTGTTTTATAGCTGTGTACCAGTGGTTATCACAGTCAGTACCAGTTATGCTATTATGGCTAGAAGCAGAAGACAGGGTATGAACAGTTGAGAAAAGCTTCTTGTGATTCTAATAGGATTCCGTCTCCTCCCATGGGGATGTCTAAACACTGAGGACCTAGAAAAGAAATCATTATGCAGATAGCTCCTCAGGGATATCTCGGCAAGGTGCCATTAGTATTGATACAGCACACGACTGACTTTGGTCCACTGAGCAGCCACTGATTACAATTTTGCCTTTCTAAAATTGATCAAGTGTAGGGAAGAATCGTTTGTTCACTGACTCCTACGTTTCCTTAAAGCTCAGCAGTTTCCTTGCTACGGCCTTTGCTGGACCCCTGACTGGGTAACAACCCTCCTCTAAACTCCCAGACCACTACTACCTTGGCTCCCAGGTGGGTCTGCCTATAAAGAGACATATTTCTCATTGTAAACTAATACATTGGTAATTTGGTTTTCTATATCATGCTCCAGTAAACTGAGTTAAAAGTATTTCCCTGAAAGTCAGAACCACTCCTGGTGTACTAACAAGGACAATTTAAACAGCTGGACCACAGGGAATCCACTAAGGTAAGCACCTGCACTTAGCTGCCAGCCTGGTCTCTCCAGATGACACCTCACCTGGAATCATCTTTCTGACTGGCTAAACTCTGACCATGTTCTTCATCAGGACCTTTGTAAATAGAAAACAGCTGTGTTGAAGAGCCCTGGCTCTTCATCAGATTCATACTGAAACTTAGGTTTCAGTAGCAGTGACCTAGTTAGGTCTTTACATGATTACTTGCAATGCAGAATTGGTCAAGTTATCATCTTGTTCAACAGAATTAACTTTCTTCGGCTGAAAAAGTGCAATTCTTATCAAAAAGAGACTTGACTACTATATAAACATACACTGCAATTTATATATTTGTTCAAATCAGCTGCCAAATTAGGCAAATAGACTGATAGTCTATTAGGTACATTTAATACCTAACCATGGCCCTGGTGGTATCAGTGGTTCTTTGAGTGAATCAGGCTAATTCATAATGGCTTAGACATGACCAAAAAAAAATCAAATGTTAAAAAATCTGCCAAGAATCCTTTAAGCCTCATATCCTAGACACCGGCCCTGCTTTTTATGCAAGCAATAGTAAGTCTCATAAACACAAACTCATTTGCTCTACTCCTCCTGCTTAGAGATAGCCATATGGAAACAGAACTGTCTTCACTGTTTTTCCTGTTTCCCAGTAGAGAGATTAAGTCAATGTTGTCATTAATGCTGTCTCTGAAACTGACCAAGTGTATGGAAGAATCACTTGTTCACCGACCCCTACATTTCCTTGAAGCTGTTTTTCTCCTACCTCCTTTTCTGGACCCCTGACTGGGTTACAAACCCTCCTCTAAACTCCCAGACCACCAGCACCTTGCTCCCTACACTGGATATGAATGACCTGCTATTTGTCTGTCTCTCCAGTACACAGGCATTTCAGGAGTGCAGAGCCCTGGTCATATCTTTCTTTTCCTCCTGGCACAGTAAAGGGTACATCTGTGTTCAATAAAGTTTATAAAATGAAGCAGCTGAATTCCCCACATTCATCGTGCTAATCCCTGGGCCAGAGGCTTAACATACCCTGAAAAATAAGAGGAGGTCCCTGTTCAAGAGAAACTCAATTGAGTCGATTATGTTTGCATAATTTGCATGTGATTGTCTGTAATTTACAACATATATTTTGCAAATGCTCTTCAGCCATTTCCAGGTTAAATCTATAACACGTTAAGTCTTTTTCTTGCTATTTATTATCTTCTCTCAGACACCAATTTAGATCTTACAAAGCGAAGGCGGCCTGATATGGTTATGGTGGGAAGAGATAAGGATGCAGCTCTGTTCTTCTTAATAGGTATGAGATTTGGGGTTTGCTTCTATTCTGTATAGCCATGATGTATTTACTGTCAAATTGATGGTGGTATTATCTCCCTTGCCTATCTCCTACTGTTGTTGTCAGGATCAAATGCAATAATGTGTGAAAGAGTTTTGTAAACTGTACTATTCAAATATTAGATTTATGGAGTCCTAAACCAGTGGAGGCAGCTGACTCTGTTTCCAGAAGCTGCTTGTCCCCAGGGTGATTTAGCGTTTGCCCTTGGTATTGGAGCTATTCTAGCCAGTCAGTTCAGGTTAGTTAAAGATTAAACTCACAGATTTAAAAATACTAACATTAGCAGGCACAGTGGCTCACATCTGTAATCCCAGCACTTTGGAAGGCCGAGGCAGGAGAATCATTTCAGTCCAGGAGTTCGAGACCAGCCTGGGCAACACAGTGAGACCCTGTCTCTACAATATATATATACACACACACACACACACATATCTACTACATATACATATACAGCTGGGTGTGGTAGCATACACCTGTAGTCCCAGCTATTCTGGAGGCTGAGGCAGGAGGATCACTTGAGCCCAGGAGTTACAACTGCATGTCTGCACTCCAGCCTAGGTGACAGAGCAAGACTGTCTCAAAAATAATAATAACATATATCAGAAAAAAGTTATCTTTGTCTTTATTCATACAAGAGTAAACATTTTAACGGGTTACAAAACAAACACCTCCACATAAAATAACCAGAAAGTGTTAGGCACATAGATGTAAAATAATTTTATAAATATCAAAAAATACGTTGCTGCCAAGTGGAATGAATCATTTTCTCAAAGTGTAGCAGTTTTGTGAAATTGTAGCTGATAATGTATTTTCCATGGCAACCAATCCTAGTCTCTGGTACATTTAAGGGAGGTTGCAGTATTGATATTACTGTGCATGGGTAACCACCTGTTTGGAATAGAAACTAAAATGACTTTAGAAAATTACATTTACTGGAATAAAATCTAATCATGGCAGTTGACATCACTGGTCTGAAATTTTCCCCGCTTAGAACTGATATTATTTTCCTATAACAGGGGCAGGTAATTTCCAGGCCTAGTCATGCTGAGTGGTCTATTGTGCAAGGAAATCAGTAATTTTATTTGAAGCTATATTGTCACTCTCAAATTTCTGACAGTAGTCCGGGCATGCATGCTCACGCCTATAATCCCAGCATTTTGTGAGGCTGACGTGGGCAGATCACCTGAGGTCAGGAGTTTGGGACCAGCTTGGCCGATATGGTGAAACCCCATCTCTACCAAAAATACAAAAAAAAAATAGCTGGGTGTGGTGGCACACACCTCTAATCCCAGCTACTAGGGAGGCTGAGGCAGGAGAATCGCTTGAACCCAGGAGGCAGAGGTTGCAGTGAGCTGAGATTGTGCCACTGCACTCCAGCTTGGGCAACAAGAGCGAAACTCCATTTCAAAAAAAAATTCGGACAGTACACTAAACCTACTAAATCTAAACCTTCTTTCAAATAACACTCCTCACCTCACCATCAGCTTACCTAGGAAAGAGCCTGGTACATATTTTGGTGCCTCTTAAATTTTGCTGGCAAATTGAATGAGAAGATCCAACTCTGCTAATCAGAGAGAATTTTGCATTCCATAGATTTTGATATGTTGTGTTTTTATTTAATTCGAAATATTTCCTAATTTATCTTGTTTCCTCTTTAACCTATGTGTTATTTGGATGTTTACTTTCCAAATGTTTGGAGATTTTTTTCAGATATTTTTATGTTACTGATTTATAGACTATATTATAGTCCAAAACATTTTGTATACTTTCAGTTCTTTTATATTTGTTGAAGTTTGTTTTATGGCTCAGAATATGGTCTGTGTTGCCAAATGTTTCACATATATTTGAAAAAGATGTGTATTCTGTTGTGTTGGATATAGCATTCTACAATGTCAGTAAGGTCAAGTTGGAAGATAGCGTTGTTCAGGTCCTTCTACAGCTGACTGATTTTCTGCCTGCTTGTTCTATTGTTACTCAGAGTGGAGTGCTGGAGTCTCCAACCATAACTGTAGATTTGTCTATTTCTCCTTTCAGTTCTATCAATGTTTGCTTCAGTGTTTAGAAGCTCTATTGTTCGGCATGTAGGTATTTGGTATCATTATGTCTTTTTAGTAAATCAACCTCTTTGTCACTATGTAATGGCCATCTTCACTCCTAGCCATGTTCCTGGATCTGAAGTCTGCTTTGTGTGATACGAATACAGACACTCCAATATTCTTTTGATTGATGTTAATATAGTATATATATTTTTTCATCCTTTCACTTTTAACTTATTTGTGTCTTTATGTTTGAAGTGGGTTTCTTTTAGGCAGCATGTAGCCAAGTCTTGCTTTTCTTTTTTTATCTAATCTGACAAACTCTGTCTTTTAGTCGGTGTGCTTAGAACAGATATTTTTATGAATCAGACAACGTACATTCTTTTTGTGATCCCAAGGTTGGTTACTTTTTCTGCTGGTTTCTTGGTTTCTTAATTTTGAGTCAGCTTCTTTAAAGCTGGGTGAGAGAGGAGACAGCAGAATCTAATCTGAAATGTAAGGGAATTAACACATACTGAGCACCCACTATTCTTCCAAACATTCTGCTAGATCCTTTGCCCTCACCTACCTCATACCTACATATGACAGGACTACTATCCCCATCTAACTGTTGAGGCAACTGAGGACCTATGATATAGGGTGCTAGTCACACTCTCCCCTTCTTCCATAGCAATAACATAACAGCTGGGCAAGGTCACCAACAGGAAAAAAAAGCACATTTCCCCAGCTCCATCGTGGCTAAATTTGACTTGTGACTTAGTTCTGGCCAAAGAGATGTATAGTCAAGTACAGTTCCTGGACACTTTCCCCCAGAGACGGCGGACCCACTTTCTCTGCTTCTTTGTTCATTCCTTCTTCCAGCCTGCCACCTGCAACCTAGATGTGATCGATGACTGTCACACCAACTGTCACACTGGACCACAGTCGGGGGGATCATGGTCCTCCTCCTTGCGGTCTTAGGACAGTGGCTGTAAGGAGCCTGGGTCCCCAAGGACGGGGAGCAGAACCACAGCTGCTCCTCAGTGCTCACCTTTTGACTCCTGTGTAAGAGAGAAATGAACAGCTGCCTTGCTTAAGCTACCATTACTTCGGGATTTTGTTATTCATGCCTGAACCCAATCCTAATGGATATAGTCTAGGACCAATGAAATCACACTGTGTTATAATCCATGTTTGGACAGATTTATACTAGCATCTATCATGGTTTTGTGTAGAAGTCATATGGAGTTAGGAGTAACAACTATTTTATTTTATTTATCTGATATTTTAATTTACCAAATTAAAAATTGGAAAAAAAAAAACCACTTGGTGGTCAGGGTGCAAATGCTGTGGTGAACTTAGATGCTGTATGTGGGAAGAATTTAAGACTTTTCTCCGACACCAGCTGTATGCTGTTAGGAAATCACTTACTCTTTCTGACCCTGTTTTCTTATGTATAAAATAAGGATACCAACACCTACTTTACTGTTTGAATAAATAAAACATGTCATATGGAAGGGCTTGGAGGTACCAAGCACTGTGTAACTATAAGGGATTATAACCATTAAGACCAGAAGATAATTTTTTTGGATAACCATGAATGGTAAATCATCTCACAAATACCTTCCACTGTATGTGTGTGTATGTGTGGGCTGCTAGTCATAAATGAGAGCATACTGAAAAATGCATGCTAGTCAATAACTTAAGAACATAATAAATAACAATTCAGTGCTCACTGCCACAAACTTAGATTCCTACCATACCTTTATATCAAGTTCTCAAAATTTTTTCCTACATCTTTATTTTATATTATAGAAAACATTCAGGTATTGTTTTGCTATATTTCAATAAACTTACCTTAATCAAAACAGATTTAACTATTTGGATTTCTGTACAATACCTGAGAAACTCTGCTAGAAAGAGTGCTTTAGGCCAGGCATGGTGCCTTATGCCTGTAATCCCAACACTTTGGGAGGCCAAGGAGGGCAGATCACTTGAGGTCAGGAGTTCGAGACCAGCCTGACAAACATGGCGAAACCCAATCTCTACTAAAAATACAAAAACTAGCTGGGCATGGTGGCCCGTGCCTGTAATTCTAGCTACTAGGGAGCCTGAGGCATGCGAATTGCTTGAACTCGGGAGACGGAGGTGGCAGTGAGCTGAGATCACACCACTGCACTCCAGCTTGGGTGAGAGCGAGACTCCGTCTCAAAAAAAAAAAAAAAGAATAGAGCATTCTGTTTTTCAACTATATTCCATTTTTAGTATTTTTAAAGTGTTCAGAAAAGATAAAAAAGCAAAGTCCATCTTAAATCTGAACCCAGCAGGAAGATGAAAACCTGTGGCCTGGCTTAGGTGGGGACACTGAGAAGAGAGGCTGTCACAAGCTCTGAAAAGGGCACAGGAGCAGGAGGCAGCTTTGTCCAGCAGTACTGGGGACTGGGGGTAGCTGCAGGTGAATCGGGCAATATCTGGGCAAGGCCACCAAGGGGAAAAAAACACATGTCCCCATCTCCATTGTGGCTGAATTTGCCTTGTGACTTAGTTCTGGCCAATGAAGCCAGCAGCTGGGGTGATTGAGAACTTCAAAGTTAAGAGCCAATTTCACACCACATTCAGATAGTCACAGCTTTGAGCAGCCCCAGGGAAGAGCATGACGGGAGTTTTGCTGTGGAAGCATCATTGGTTCATGCACATTTCAACAGGCCTTCCAGTCTGGCCGGCAGGGCAGCAGGGTTAGCGAGCGGTGCCAGCCGGAAGGCTCCGTTGTATCGCCGCTGCATTACATGTTTTCTGTCTGGTGGAGTCTGTTTAATTCATATTGATTTTTAAGACTCAGGTTTTCTAATAAGGCAGTCACAATGTGACTGTGATGCCATTTTCTCTCTCAGCTTGGCCAGGGAGAGAACCTTAAACATCCACCTGATGGCAGTAAACAAAACGTGAGGCATACGATCTCGAAAGGAGATAATCCTTTCTGGGGAACAGCATCTTATAAACCGATTTCAGTGCTTACAAATACATCAGTGCTCTTCAGTGATTCAATATTCGACTTTGGAATTTGGAGTGTGGTGTTCCATCAGAAAAATCAAGGGTCATATTTTATTTTCTGGAAAATTTTTAAATGTGATAAAAATCAAATATTAAATCTATTTCTAGCATCTTTGCTCTTCCTCCCTGGGTGTGGTGCTGGATTCTGGTTTCCTGGGCATCCAAAATCCCCACAACCACCACCACCTGGGGAAGCCTTTTCCAAGGACACACCCAATTCCCCAAAACCCCACAGACAAGAGCCATCACCCATGGAGGGCGAGTTGAGGATGAGATCCTTTATGACCAGCATTTTTAAAAAACAAAAATGGAGGCCACAATTTATATACCCCAAGGCCAACCACCTAGAGCCAGGTAACTGAAACTTAAGTCACCCTGAGTTCCCCAAACAGGCAATTATTCTATCCCTAAACAAACACACAAGTAAGCTTTTGGCCTTTATAAGCATGATTCAATGAAATCAAACCAATCAGCTACAGATGAATCAGCTCAAACAGCTCTATTTGCCTTAAAAAAGAATATATGACAGCCAATCATGAAAAAAGTCAAAATCTTTATGCTCTAGAAATTGTGCTGCAACTGCTGTAAAGTTGAGCCTTAGTAGCAGTTTTTGGTTTGAGGTCTCCCAGTTCATGACGTATACTTTTGTATGCATCATATACTCCTAAAATTCTAACTTGATCTGATTTCATTTTTGACACCAGAGTGCCCTGTCTCCAAGGAAACATACATTGAGTATCCCTTATCTGAAATGCTTGGTACCAAAAGCATTTCACATTTCGGATTTTTTTTTTGGAATATTTGCATTATACTTACTAGTTGAGCATGCCTAATTTAAAAATCTGAAATCCGAAAGCATCCAATCAGCATTTCTTTTGAGCATCAGGTCAGTGCTCAAAAGGTGTTGGATTTTGGAGCATTTCAGATTTTGGATTTTTGAACTATGGATAATAAACATGTACAATGTAACACAAATATGAGCAAATTCAGCCACTCCATAGGGACTGTACTCTTGAACCACAAAAGGCTCAGTCGTAAACTATACCCTGATACATACTTGGATATTATGTGTCTCTTCTCATTTGTGTGTATGTGTGTGTGCATGAGAGGGAGAGAGAGAAGATTTAATTTCCTCTTTATAAGACAACCCTAGCAACATAAGATGAAATCCACCATAATCTTTTATCTTGATTTACAGAATAAATATCCAACACATTTTGCATTATAGATACATTTGGGACAAATGTAAAATCCTCCCAAAATCATCAGTCAGTGCTTTGGAGAATATATTCCCAAGAAAATAACAAAAGAGGTAAAAAGTAATTTGCAAACACTACACTTGTTGCATAACAACAAAAATGGTAAAAATCCAAATGCTCAAAGAAAAGGAATGTATTGTAGTTTATCAGCACTATAGAACATTTTATGGCTATGAAATGACAAGTATGAAGACTCCGATACACAGAAAGAGAAACAGGGAAACACTTGTTCTGTCCTCAGGTGTACAGAATGGGCAGTACCTGCAAGTGATCATGGCAACCACTGTCCCAGGGCGGATTGACGGGGGGCAGCAGGTGTTGGTCGGTGCTCCATGGTTGTGCTCTCCTCCCCCGCCCACAGCATCTATTTGCATCTTAGCATATGAGGTCCACAGTAGATAGCACCTCTTTCACAAAGCTGTTAATTGTAAACTCTTTGAGAAGATGAGCCCAGTCTTCTGCACCACAAAATCTCTGGTACTAAGCATCGGGTCAATCTAGCCCACACAGCACCTCTGTGCAATCTGGGGAAAAAGTGTCCCTTCTTCTGAGTGGCAGCAGCCTCATGCCAGGGCACAGGGCTTGGTGGTGGCTGCAATATGGATGCATTGCAGCCGTGACCCAGAGGGGTGCCCCTTTAAACAGTATAACCTACCGCACCACCCATGGTGACCCTGACCAGCCTGTGTCTGGTAAAACGTAGGTGCTCAAGAAACAGCTGTTGGATGCACGAACGGACTGAGATTAAAGAGAACGAAGTTTTTCCTTTGGTGCTTTTGGCACATGCCCCAGCTTTAGCCAAGATCTTTGAAACAAGTCTGTAGACTGATCTCTAAAATGCAATGGATAGGGTACTGTCATTCTGGTCTGGACTAGCCCTAAACTCCTGACTTCCCTGTCTGCTCCACACAAGGTGCTCAGAACCTTGCTAAATGAGTGAATCATTCTCCATGACTATAGGACCGACCTGGTCTGGATGTGGTATAAAATATATTTGGTCCTTCTCCCCAGTTTCTGGCACAAGTCTCTAAAATGCTTGGAGTTTTTCGAGTGGCAGGATTACCTTTTGTGACTCATAATGATCCCCTTTCAATCACACCTGAGTTTATGCTAATAGTGACTTAGGGTAGGGTCCCAACTTGACTTTAGGATGGGGCTGGTCACCAGAAGGAACAAGTCATTAGAGGATTAGAACTTTCAGTCCCACCCACCCACCTCCAGGGAGAGGAAGGGAGGCTGGGGATAGAATTATATAAACTTTTTTTTTTTTTTTTTTGAGACAGAGTCTTGCTCTGTCGCCCAGGCTGGAGTGCAGTGGCACAATCACAGCTCACTGCCTCCCAGGTTCAAGCAATTCTCCTGCCTCAGCCTCCCGAGTAGCTGGGATTACAGGTACCTGCCACCACGCCTGGCTAATTTTTTTCTGTATTTTTAGTAGAGATGGGGTTTCGTCATGGCCAGGCTGGCCTCGAACTCCTGGCCTCAAGTGATCCACCTGCCTTGGCCAAAATTATATAAACTCTTGAATGTGATTCAATGGGCTTTGGGGTTGGTGAGTACACCAAGGTCCAGGGAAGATGGTGCACCCAGAGGGCACGGAAACTCCGCATCTCTCTCCCTGCCATATACCCTGCTCCATGAACCTTTCTAGTGAATTATCAAATCTAAGGAGGCCGTTGTGGGAACCTCTGAGTTTATAGCAGATTGGACAGAACCTTGGGTGGCCGCTGAGACTTAGGTCTGGTTTCTGAGGTGGACACGGTCTTGTGGGACTGAGCTCTCAACCTGGGGTCTATACTAACACTGGGTCCTTGGTGTCAGAACCGAATGGGATCACCGGACACTCAGCTGATGAGGAAGAATTGGCCGTCAGTATGGAGAAACCCTCTATACCCCGGGCATGAGAAAACAGCACTCACCAGGGCATGTTCTCAAGGTTTACTTGTAAATCAATTGCCAGGAAATTCCTACTTAAAGACTACTGTAGGTTCTCTTCCAGTGCGTGAGGACACACATCAAGTCTCTGGTAGAGGGCACCATGCCAACTACGGACCTTCTAGAAGATTCAGTCGTGACACCACCAGAGATGTCACAAATGGGAAGGTATAAAAGGGCAGTGTCTGCAGATGTACCGGGGATTGCTTTCCACACCTCGCTCCCCAAAGTCCATCTAACCGGGAGGGTAGCTGACTTGAGAAGACTGAGTCCCCCAGGCAGACGGGCAAAGGCGAAGGAAGGAGCGGGAGTGAAGGAAAGGGATATCCTTTGCCATTTCTCAGGAGCCAGGCCAGCCTCAGTATAATCTCCAAACAGGTGCAATCTGTCTTTCGCATCTTCCTTTTCTGCACCTTTCCCCACCCACCTGTGCTACTCTTCTTTGGCCTGCCTTGCTGCCCAGGGCCCCCCATGATGGGATCCTGCCCTCCCAGGCCTATCCCAATTGATGTACTCCGTGCCTCAACCCTGTCCCTGGCCCAAATCAAACCCCTGTCCTTCAGTGTAGTTCACTGAATCTCCAACTTCACTGTACTTAATAAACACCTGGGGGCTTTAAAAAAAATGGCCTAGGCCTCCTCTTCAAATGTTTTGATTCTGTTGCCTAGGGCATCACTGCAGGTGATTCTAATATGCATCAGGCCTGTGAACACAGACAAAGCTGATTCTGACCAGACGCTAAAACTTTTTTTTTTTTTTTTTTTTGTGAGACAGAGTTTTGCTCGTCACCCAGGCTGGAGTGCAATGGCGCAATCTTGGCTTACTGCCACCTCTGCCTTCTGGGTTCAGGTGATTCTCCTGCCTCAGCCTCCTCAGTAGTTGGGATTACTGGCACCTGCCACCACACCTGGCTAATTTTTTTTTTTTTTTTTTTTTTTGAGTAGAGCTAGGGTTTGACCATGTTGGCCAGGCTGGTCTCGAACTCCTGACCTCAGGTGATCCACCAGCTTCGGCCTCCCAAAGTGCTAGGATTACAGGTGTGAGTCACTGTGCTCAGTCCAGATGCTAAAGCTTTTGATTGCATTTATTCACCTCAAAAGTTTGGACAATGGATGGGTACTTATTAGTGGAATTGGTGGAATTTAGGGCAGCAGTTTAATGGATATGAAACAGTTTAAGCAGCAATTTTTAGATTTGGGATACAGGACAGCCCTGTTCTGGAATCTGCAATAAATACATCTAACTATTCTGACTTTCTGCACCTTCCTCCCTTCTTCCTTGTCTGAATTCAGAGCCTTAGAAATTCCATCTCCCGCATGTCCCCCCACATCCCTCCACCTCTAGTTCCCATTAGACTCAGCTGACAAGAGCCTTAACTTAGGACAGGGCTGGTGCTAAGGTGAAGGGACTGGCCATACTACTCTCTCTGGCCCACTCGTAAGCCAGATGTGCTCAATGCTCTTCTCCCAGAAAGAGAACACACTGCACGCCAAGACGCCAGAGCTTATGCGCTTTATGGTTGACGATTGATCCCCACATTCCCCTCCGTCTTTGTTCTCTCACCAATGCAATCTCAGCTGTGAACTGGGTGCTTGCTGCTGAAGTGTGTGCCGGGGATGAAAGCTGGGCTGAAGGAACCAGGCAGTGGTGCTGCCAAGGCCTTCCGCCCTCCCTCCAGTAGCTTTTTCATCTGGCAGGTAATTCCGGTTCTATTCTTAGCACTTAGGCAGAAATCAAATAAGACTTAAACCCAAAACCCAACGTAATCCTTGTGTAGTGCCTGCTGCATTTAGAAGCTTCGGGAAAGCACAGAGAGAAGCAGCCTTGCACTTGGCACACCCGGCACCCAACCCAACTGCATCAGGGGACACAGGGCCCTCAGAGCCAAAGCTTGCCCACGGGGAGTACAGAAGTCTCTCCAGGGAGAAATTCACCCTGGAGTGGAAATTTCCATCTTTTATCTTTGGGTTCAAAGTGCTACACACCGGATAGTTAGGAGAGTCACCCTGACGGAGTGCTTCATCAGCACTATCTTCTTTAACTGACTTTACATTTTATGAAGGGGAACTTGTGGGACACAGAGGTCTACCAGCTCGTCCCACCTGAGCCTAAAGCCCATGCTCAGAACTGCCAAGCCTTGGAACCCCCTAGAAACTCGTCTATTTCATAGAGAAGCATACTCAGAGATTGGCTTCTAGCATTTCAGGGCTACAAGACTTGACAGTCCTCATATAATTCAATGCTTTTCTATCACTCCCTTAACTGAGACCAATATATCTTGCTAAGGGAGGAGGAAAGGCGGCAGGAGCTATACATTACAGGGGTAACACTGCACACTTTTCCAGCTGAACCATAACTTATCAGCATCTTTCTGTTCCTGAGTCTCTGAAGACCCAACCTTCCTCATGCTCAAGTCTCTCAGCCACTGAGGGCAAGAAAGTGTCCCCAAGCCTGTGGTTTGCAAACTGTGTGCCGAGGCACCCTGGGCCACTGTGGCAAATCACAGGGCACTGCAGGGTTTCTTCTGTTAATACTCCCAAGGGAAACACACCAAGGCTGCCTCCGTGGGGGACACCATGCGAACTCCTGGTTTGGGGGGGTTCAGAGTTTTGACATTAGCTCAACATTAGCTCACACTTCATCCCCTTTGATATCGTATCTTTTCAAAGCTGAGGTTTTGGCTGCTGCTATGATAAAAAGTATGCAGTGAAAATCAGTGTGAAACAAGATACAAGGATAGCCTTATCCAATCCGATGCCAAGGTCTGAGAAGTTGTGTGGGGCCCAATCACAAGCAAGTCATCATGGTTCCTTAAGAATAAAACAAAAATATATTGTTTTCTTTCCATTTATGTTCAGTTTTTCAAATGGCCACAAAGTTGTTAGGACATACACACTTAAGTGGCTTAGACCTAACTCCTTAATAAATAGAGCTGCGAGGAATTTATTTGGCCTTGAGACTGTGAAAAAAAAGTTACTGAGACACTGTGGTCACTGTGAATTGAGAATTTTGGAACCTCTACCCTAGGCCTCTGAGCTGTCCTGCAGTGTCATCAGGGGCCATCTCCAAGGGTCTCTACCTCTACAAGGTGGAGGGCAGATTCCAGTAGGGGACAAGGCAAGATCTCCCGGCTGTCTCCACCTCCACATCCCCTGGGAGCTGACCTGAAGGCCAGCAGAGTTGAAACCTGCTCTTTGGCAGCTTCGCTGAGGAGCAGAGGCCTCAGAATCACCTCCAACTGAGGGCAGGCCCTAGAGCGGATGGGTGCAGAGGGGGCTCTGCCGTTCATCAGGTGAGGAAGGAGGAACTCCTTTTTGATAAAGCTGTTTCCATCAGTGGGAAGGAGGCAGAAGGTCCTTTTAAAGGAACCATGGGAGTCATCGGGGAGGACGGCTCGCGCGCGCGTGTGTGTGTGCATGTGTGTGTGTGTGTGTGTGTGTGTGTGCGCGTGTGCGTGCGCGTGTGCGCGTGTGTGCGTGCGTGTGCGTGCGTGTGTGCGCGTGTGTGCGCACGTGTGTGTGCATGTGTGCGTGTGTGTGCGTGCATTGTGTACAATGTGTGCATGTGTGTACAATGTGTGTGTGCATGTGTGTATGTGTGTGCGTGTGTACAATGTGTGCATGTGTGTACAATGTGTGCATGTGTGTACATGTGTGTACAATGTGTGCATGCGCGGCAGGGCAGCCAATCACATGGGACCCATGGCTCCATGGGTGAACGGTGGTGAGGCCTTCCTTAGAGAAGAACGGAAACAGTCCCTGGCATTGGGCAGGGTCACCAGTGAGTGTACCAGGAGTTTCCCTTCAGGAAAAAGTGGGGGCCACTCTCAACACTGGTCTTTGAGGCCAGATGTGGGCATCTGGATCATGAGGGGTGGCCACACTGGTGAAGAAACTCAGATGGGGGCACAGAGGCTGCACCCACGGCGGCCTTGGCAATGAGGTCATCACTGGAGCTGTCCCTGTGAATGCTGCTTGGGGTGATACCCAACAAACAGAAATTAGGCTCAATCTCCACGAAAACAACAATAATGGCAAAAAGGAAGGATGAGACTTTTCCAGCAGGAGTCTGCGGGGCATGGGGCCGCTTTCACCCCTCCCGCTCCTCCTTCCAGCCAGGTCAGACGTGGCCCTCATGGACCTCAGCTTCCCAGGGCTCCTCACACCCTGCCTTTCCTAGCTGACTCTGTCGGAAGAAGCTTATATCTGGCATCAAGCCCTGGGCTTCTCCTGGCTGGGGAGCAGGGGTGTCCGGGTGTAGCAGTAGTAGGGTCCTGCTGCTCTGGATCACACACCAGCGAGGCTGGGAAGGGGCCTGTTATTTGCTGTTTTCCCACAAGCACCTGCTGTCCTTAGAGAGGAGAAGAGACCACTGCAGACCTACTTTAACGTTAAAAGAAGTCACAGAACTCACAGGGGAGAAAAAGGAAACATTTTAACAAAAGGAGAGAGGAATACAAAGGGTTGGGGAAGGCTATGCTTGGATCTCACTATTCTGCCCACTGTACACCTCAGGGCCTGTGGTCCCCCGGGAAGTCCAGCCTTCTGCCTATCTGCATGGCTGGCTACGTGCCAAGGACACCTGAGCTTGCTCCAATCCCCTCACGGAGGAAGCCACACCTGCACGTGGTGGCCTGTTCCCAGGACCACACTAGATGGAGCAGAAGTGCTCACTGATAAAGACAATAGTGGGCAATGGGAACAGACCATGCGTATTTCAGCTGTGCTGACTGATTCCTGGGGAAAGAGAGTAACAGATGGTCAAGAGGGAACATGGGATCAAGCGATGAGAACATGGCAAATATCTGGTCCTGTCCTTCACCTACAGTGAAAACCACATCCCCAGGGTTTGGGGATCATTTTATTTGTGAGGTCTCTATGGTCCAGTCTGAACCAAACCATTTCATCAGCCAAAGATTAGCAATTTCAACATGAACTCTCATATTTTTAATCCAACCAGATTTGTGTTTTTGACCTTGTTCTAGACCACAGAGTATTTCACAACGGGGCAGACAGTGGCAGGAAGCCATGGAACATCCGCGTCTTAGAGACAGCACCTCATTTTATCAGAGGGGACCCAGATGGATCAATGCAGACTGGTGTATGAGCTGCCGTCTGCAAATGGCAGAGTCAAGGACTGATGAGTTCCACCGTGAACTGTTAGGAAGCTGTCTTTAGAACAGCAGAGACGTGAAAATTATGGTTCCCTGCTAAGGCCGCAGCAGCCCACCACTGCACTGGGCAAGACACTTCATTCATCTAGGCAGGTTTGCACTGGCTTATTTCAGGAGGTGTAATTGCTTTTGTTACACATTCATAGGAATCAGGAAAAGACATTGTTTATGCTCCTCATTTTCAACGCCCTACTTACCAACTTCATCCCTGATGTTTGCAAGTTCGATTGACAGCTCTTTTTCTTTCACAAGGGCACTTTCACTCTGAAAAAACAAAACGGATACCGAGAGTCCCCTAGTTTTATGCTAGATAAGCACTTTCACATGATTAATTAATGAATCGTATTAAGCAAATATTTATAAGTCTAGTCCTTAAGGAGATAATTTTCACATTATATAAGCATATAAAAACTTACAAAATCAAGTCTGACTCATTCATTTGTATCCCATTCAAATGGCAAAGCTTGCATGATAGTATTAATAACACCCGTGGTTGTGCTTTTGTCTGGTACACGCTCTTGTACATCATCCTGCAATAATTCTTTGCATATTTATGTCCCATGCATTAATCTATTGCCATATATTATTATACAGTGTTTCTTATTATCACTACTATGAGATTTCCAACCATTAAAAAAGTCTGTGCCATATTTCTCTGAGGGCCAAATGCTTGTTTTACCAACTGTTTTTTACACTTACCCTTTTGTCCATACACGATTAGCTACTTAATCAATAATAAAGATCAGGACAGAAGGCTTAGCATGAAACACTTCTGTTTGTAATATGACCAACAACATTGAAGGTTTCTAAGCTTTTTGTTCCACTGTCAGGATCAATAGATGAAAAAAGAGGAAATCTCAAGCTTGAAATACCATTTAGTGCAAAAAATGCCACGTATAACTAAATGACTGCTAAGTTGTTTTCAAATCAAAGTAGGTAGTTGAAGATATGCTGAATTTGTAATCTGCGTTACTGAGTCACCGTAAACAGCATATTATGATTTTATTACTCACAATTACCAGAAAAGATGTGCTACATGAATTCTCTTCAAGTCTGAGATACCAAAAATACAGGCCCTCAAAGAAAGTCTCTGTCATTCTGTGGCGTAGACTCTCAAAGCAAACTGATTTCCAGAGAGGGAATTTTGAGTAAAATGTGGACCAAATACCTAGTGTGAATATCATCGGGGCCTTGAGAATGTTCTGTCTTCCTTAATAACCGTTGCCTTTGGTTTCAGCGCCTCTGAAGGACGTGTGCGGACTGTGACCAGACCGTTCTCACAATACTGTTTCTGGTGTGCTGTTTTGAGACGCGGGTAACAAGTGTGCTGCTTTGGGTTGGTGGGAGGGTCTCAGGTTATCCAGAGGGCATTTGCTGAGCTGTGTCATAATATTCATCATGTCAAAAATAAAACCCTATTTTCATAATACACTGAGAGCTATTTTCATCACAGGAGTCAAAAATTATTAGCTAACGGTTTCCTTAAGAAAATGCAGCAATAGATCTGTCCCTGAGGGAAATGGGCCCTGCTATAGTCTGAAGGTATATGTCCCCCTAAATCCCCCTAAAATTCATGTTGAAATCCTCACCTCCAAGCTGATGATATTAGGAGGCGGGGCTTCCGGGAAGTGATCAGGTCATGAGGGTGGAGCCCTCACGAATAAAATTAGAGGGATGCCAGGGAGCTGCCCTGCCCCTTCCTCTATGTAAGGATACAGCCAGAAGGTTCTAATGTTTACGGGAAAGTGGCCAGCACCAGACACTGAATCTGTTGGAGCCTAGATCTTGGGCTTCCCAGCCTCCAGAATTGTAAGAAATAAATTTCTGTTATTTATAAACCACCTGGTTTATGATATTTTGTTATAGCATCCCAAACAGACTAAGACAGACCCAACAGACACCTCCCATCTCATTTCTGAAGTTCTCTCCTTCCATCCCAGCCCATAGCATCCTTGTTTTCCCTGAATTTCAAAGCTAACAGTTACACTTGAGAGCATGTATTTTCTTGCCTAATCCTACTCTGTATCTCAATATTCCTACTCTAACGCCACACCCACGGTGCAGGGTTGTCATGAGGATTAAATTAATGTATGTGATGTAGTTACTGTCCAGCACTTAGCAAGCTCATACAAGTGTAAGTTGTTATTATATTTCTGTTTCCTTGTATTTCATTTGCAACTGGATAACATCCTATATATAATAGGTGCTTTTCCATATTAATTATCTAAATGCATTTAGAATTTCCATATCAGTCTTATCCTTCTTTTTTTTTTTTTTTTTTTCTGAGACAAGATCTCGCTCTGTCACCTAGCCGGGAATGCAGTGGTGTGATCACGGCTCACTGCAACCTTCACCTCCCAGGCTCAAGGTATCCTCACACCTCAGTCTCCCAAGTAGCAGGGACTACAGGTGCATGGCACCATGCCTAGCTAATTTTTTGTACTTTTAGTAGAGACAAGGTTTCACCATGTTGCTCAGGCTGGTTGCAAACTCCTGGGCTTAAGCAATCTGCCCAATCTGTAGCTGCCACAGTACTGGGATTACAGGTGTGAGCCACCGTGCCTGGCCTTATGCTCTGTTTTTGTAAGCACCTTCCTGGCCTGCCTTGATTTTGCTTAATTTTTGATGTGATTCAGAGATTGGAGAAGCCAGAACAGGGAACATATTCTAATCAGACAGATCACAGGGATTATATGCTCATTCTAACAGCAGCATAATATGGCCAGATGACAATCAATGTGTTCCTGTAGGTTAAACAAATGTGGTATTTTGGAGAGTGCTAATTTCGATATTGACCCTGAAATAATCTTAACCTAGTGGAAAAACTAACTTGCTTTTACTGTCAAGAATCATTTTGAATACTCACATTCTCTAATTCCTAAACACAGCCAGATAATTGGAATAGTATGCTTATCAGTCCAGAAATAGCATTACACAGCGTTCACTCTCGGAGCAATGAGAGTTGCAAAGACTTAGACCGGGCCAGGCAGTGAACAATCAGAACATAACAAAAACAACAAATGAACTCTAATTTCTAACTCAAAGCCAACACTTCCCTCAGCTCCCTGTCATGGCCCCTGCTGGACGTTAACAGAGTCATGCCCCAGGGATCTCTCACATCATAACAGACCAGTCCACACTCCCAGCCACAGAAGAATCAGGCCTGTGGGGAAGGAGTGGCCAGAAGGCCCTATGAGAGGGACAGGCCTCTTAGGTGCGGTGCTGACTATGAGGGAGACTGCTGACGAAGACCTTCAGACTTGAATCACTTTGCTGAAAAGCTAATGCTGATACTTTGTGGCCAGGCCTTCCCCATTCATCTGTTGCTTTAAGAGAAACACAAATAAGATTGATGGAAACCAAGTGAGAACTAGAAAAAAAAAAAAAAAAGGCAAGTAAAGAAAGGAAGGAAGGGAAGAGATAGGCAAGGAAGTGGAAAGGAAATAGAAGTGAGATTAGAGACCTCGTACCATCTCCATTTGGGGAAGCAGAGGCTATTAAAACAGATCACGAAGACCCAGTAAAAATGACCTCGTCCATCCTTTTGCAAGTTCAGGCTCTAAAACCAGCCAGTTCCAAACTATAGTCATTCTATGGCTCACCGAGGAAGAGTTGGCCGCCAAACATTAGCAACAAACCTGATGACTAAAATGTCAAGGAAAAGAACTTAACTCTGGCAAGTTCTGGCTAAGTATTATTTACTAATTACTACAGGTGATTCATGCCGTCCAGCACCGAACACTCTCTGTAGTCCAGGCACAATGTTAGGTAAGCCCTTTAAGTCATTTACTCCTCGAGACACTGTCCAGAGCATTCCAGGTTTTATTTCCCTTTATGGAGGAGGAAACTGGGGCTCTATGGTGAAGTGGCTGGCCCCTGCACAACTCACCAGGAAATGGCAAAGGCAAGAGTTCCACCCAAAGTCCACACTCTTCATCAAACATGAGCACACCAAGATTTCCCCTCCTAGCCATACTTAGATAGAAGCAACAAGATCCAAATTGCACTGAGCCTATTACCAAGCAGCTTTTCATGTCTGACTGGGAGAGAGGCAGGGTCCGCTCCTGACTACTCTGTCTCAACGGAACAATGCCCTGGCTGCATTCACATCCCACTCCACAGCCTGAACGGCCTGTCTCTGTCCTGGATGTGGATTCGTGAGTTGCACATTAGTCTGTTTACAGCGTCTGGACCCATTTCACCATAGCCTACTTGAACTATAACTTCTGAGAGAGTTTAGTTTTCCCCACCAGCTTCTAGAAGGATGCTGTCTCATGACCTCTGAATATGTTGCTGCTGAAGATGCTGGCACAGCTCAGCTCTGGCTCGCTAAGGCCAGCCTGTGCAGTTTGGCGACAGCCCTTCTTCCGTAAGTGCTTGTTTTTGAAAGGATATCAACTCTTCTAATTTATGAATTATCTGTATAAAGTAAGTTACTTTTTGCTTTCTGCAAGCCAAACCAGAATGACGTAGTGCTACCCTGCAATGAAATGAGTCAATAGCTGTGACTGCAGGAACACTGTTCCTTAGGCAAGAGTGAACTTAAAGGAATCTTCCATTCACTGTTCTTTGCCTCAAAAAGTTATTCCTCCATCCATCATGGTTCAACAGAATCCAGTGTGATCTTGCAAGGCCCATAGGTTCTGTTGAACACCCAGGACTCCCTTGGAAAGGATCTCAAGTCTCTAATCCCCTCTGTTGCCCAAACTATGCCTGGTCTGGGTGATGACACTGTGGGTTGACTGAAATATGAGCAAGGCCTCCTCTGAGCACCCAGGGTTAGCTCAGTGCCTCTCTAAACAGGGGATGAGTGGAAAATTCCCAACGAGTGCCAAGTACATGAGCTCCTGTTTTCACTCAAGAGGGCTAAAAATAGAACTCAGCGTTAATCATCCAAACTGTCCTGGTGATATAGTCCAGAAATTGCAAAGCCTAACAAGGCCATCCCTCTAAAATTTCTGTTTATTCTATGACAGGCTTAACTGGAAGTTGACACTTGAAGAACATTTATCTAAGCCCCAAACCAGCAGCTGTGTCTTCTTAGCTACCTCTTTTATCTGGTCATATAGTGTTCTCCTTTGCATCCTGAGTTCTCCATTCATTCTGGCGTGGTCTATCTCTTTATTCATAGATGAAATGCAAGACAAGCTACTCCCATGAAACATCCAACTCACTCCCTGTACGTCTTTCCCTAAACATACCCCTGCAAATCTGCTACAGTGAAGCCTCCACTTCTTTTTAGACATGGCTCCCAATCTAAGACTTTTCACAAACTCGCAGGGATACTGCCTTTCACTTTTCCTTGCTAGAGCAGCCTTGCAGAGCAGACAACCCACTAATCATCCCATTAACCTCAAGCAATCAGATGTGTGGCCAAAGCCCAGGCCAGCCTGCCATACTCTGTTATTTTAACATGTGTGCTCAATGGGCATTATCTCTTCTGATGGTTGATGCTACCCCGTGAAGCTGGTGGTAATGGGAAGTGAAAACGCCTGTCCTTGTTAGCATCATCTGTGTGATTCTATGCTTGCGTATCAGCCACCTGTGCCACTCCTCAAATTAGAAACCAACAGAACAGCTATTTACTACTAAAACTGAATGCAGGGTAAGTCTGAGGTGCTTTCACCCCTGCCTACTATGTGCCTGGCAGACATTTCTGCTCTCAAGAAGCTTGACTTCCAGAGTCAGTAAATGGATCAACAATTACAGAACACTGTGGTCTAACCCAGCAGGACAAGGCTGTCTTGGAGATTTAAACTGAGAGCAGCAGGATATGCAGAGAGCACCCCAGGCAAAACAGCATCTGGGACTTTTTGGGAACTTCTGTCAGCCCATCAGACAGGCCCCTCTTGCCTCTAACGTTCTGCCTCTGGTCTATGAAATTCCTGGCAGGAACTCTTGGTTGGCTACAGGTGTACTGAGGACAATTTCATAAAACTCACTGCAGATTTTCATCAGCTCCTTGTTACCCACCTGATTTTTTTTTTTTTTTTTTTTTTTTTTTGAGACGGAGTCTCGCTCTATCGCCCAGGCTGGAGTGCAGTGGCCGGATCTCAGCTCACTGCAACCTCCGCCTCCCAGGTTCACGCCATTCTCCTGCCTCCGCCTCCTGAGTAGCTGGGACTACAGGCGACGCCACCTCGCCGGGTTGGTTTTTTTGTATTTTTTAGTAGAGACGGGGTTTCACTGTGTTAGCCAGGATGGTCTCGATCTCCTGACCTTGTGATCTGCCTGTCTCGGCCTCCCAAAGTGCTGGGATTACAGGCTTGAGCCACCGCGCCCGGCTCTTGATTTTTTTTAAAAAAGAAAATACATATATATGTTAATTTAAAAATATATATGTAAGCCCACAGACTCCCAGCTAATCTTTCCTATATTTTTAGCCTGCTCTGAAATCCGTGCGGATCAGGAAAATCCAACCCTGTGAGCTGGGCCATTTTTTTTCCCAAGCTAAACAATCGAACCACAACAGGAAATTAAATAAGAGATCTATAGAATTCTGGTATTTGAGGAAACATCCAGATCTTTTAAAATTGTGAATTAAAAAAATTCAAATGTGACATGCATGCACACTAAATTGCAAAAAGGTTAAAGCTTTTTTCACGCTTCTCAGAAACATTATTGCTTTTTTACCAAGGGCTCTGTGAGTTTAAATTAAGGTTTAAAATCAACATGGTAGAACTTCGTCTTCAAAGGAAAACACTCTGTTGTATTTCAAAATGAACCAGCTGCAAGGTTACAGCAACAAAACACAAGTATATGACTTGTTTTCATACCACCTTTTGTGGCTATTGCACTCACTTTCAATACTAATATTATGAAGATTGGCCAGATCCATAACATATAATAGCTCTGTGGAAAAACCCCATGGGAGGTGGACTGACCTTTTGTTTTTCATTTCAGTTATTATAGCTTTAAGGCAGCACTGATACTATGCCTTGAGTTAATCAATAAGTATTATTTCTTTCACATATAATTAACACTAGGGCCTCTGTGTTTTTGTATAATGATCTGCTTTTCTGCTGTGAAATGAAATTTCATATAGGCTTCTCCGAAACAAAGTATCCTTTCCATTTAATACTCTTCATTTCAGTGCCTACTTGTATGAAAAACGAGCAGAGTCATACCATATATTAGAAAAAACCAAAATGACTACAAATGCATAATTTCAGCCTTTGCCTTTGTGCATGTGGGGAAGAGACACTGGGTAAAAAGACATCTAGCTTTCCCAAGAGGCTGTAGTTAATAAGGGAATATCACACCATACCTGGATTACTAATGAACAATGGGAAAGGACAGAGATTAATGGGGCCAAGGAGAAGAAATGCTGAACCAAAGAAGTCATGCTGGGAAATTCTGGTCCCAGAGTAGGTGCAGCAGAAAGGAGAATTAGCCAGCTGCCTGCGTTTTAACCCATTTGTGTATCACTTAAGAAGTTTCTTGACCTTTCTGGATTCTATCTTCTTCTAATAACCCTCCCAAATGTATTACTGTCAGAGCACCTGCGCATACCTGGGAGGAACAGTGAGGAGCCTCTCCCCACTCCCACCCCTGCCAAGAATTTAGAGACAAGGTAAGTAAGACGAGCCTCTGAGATTAGAATCAACACATAAAAGGCTAGGGTAGAGATATGCAGATGAACCCCTAAAGGGACAGGACCATACCTAAACCAGCAAGTCTTGCTGTTGGACTGAATCTCTAACACGACGTGAGGAATGACAGGTCCATTACAAGAGGAGCTGGACAGTGAAGGGAGCTTAGGAAAGGGAATCACCAGGGCCAGGAACATATCAGGGGAGCAGGGATACGGGAGATGAACCTATAGGCTCTGAGGCCACTGGATTCTTATAGAACAACTCGCTGGCTCAGATTCCATTCTCATCAAGGTTTCTTATGAGCTAGACTTTTGACTCTAAAAAGAAATAATACGTTTATCAGGCTCGTTATCATTTGCTTGCCAGTTATATTTCATATGGTTAAAAAGGACGCTTGTATTCTAGTTTATACGTCTAGTTTATTCCTCTTAATAACTCAACAATTCTAACAACCATCAGTTCAGGAAGGCTATGGATAAGGAGTTTCTGTGCACATAGAGCTCCTGGCTTCCTCCTGGACCAGGTTGAGTCCGTAGGTGAATGGGCCCTTTGGGATCCAGCTGGGTCATACCATTCCTTTCAAATACCTGTAGACGAGTCTTTCCACAGACTGCATATCTGCTCAAAAGCCCAAGATAGATCCCTACTTTTTATTTAGTTCAAGTTTAAAAACCGGAGTCTTTGGCCAGGCATGGTGGCTCACACCTATTATCCCAACATTTTGGGTGGCCAAGGTGGGTGGATCGCTTGAGTCCAGAAGTTTGAGACAAGCTTGGGCAATATAGCAAGACCCCAGCTCTGCCAAAGAAAAAAAAAAAAAAATAGCTGAGCGTGGTGGTGCATGCCTGTGGTCCCAGCTACTTGGGAAGCTGAGGTGGGAAGATTGTTTGAGTCTGGGAGTTCAAGTTTACAGTGAACCATGATCACACCACTGCACTCCAGACTGGGTGACAGAGGGAGGAGACCCTGTCTCAAATAAAACAAAAAACAAATCAACCAACAAAAAACCTGGGTCTGGCTTTCAGGCTGGAAATTTCCCCACACTCCCTATGCACCATATCTCCCACTGTGTCACCATGAGATTGCCCCTCTCATGTTTCATAAAATGAGGCTAAAAGGCCTTTCCTTGCGTGCTCCTCGCTTGGAATACATTCTTTCTCTTTAGTTTAATAAAATTCTACCCCATTCTTCAAAGTGTAATTCATGTTCCACTTTTTCCAAGAAACCTTGCCTATGGTTCTAGACTGACTTCTCCTTTCACTTAATTCCAGAAACAGGTATAGTCAGTACCACATAATTTTCACTTAATTATACTCCAGTCTTGTGCTAATGTTTAATTGTTCTGTGTGTGTTACTGTTGCCTACCCACTTGTAAGTTCTCTGCAAAAGGTAGAAATACAACCAAACCACTTATCGGTAAGCTACATAAGGGCTGGCCAAGCCTTTTAAGAATTATTTGATGGTCCCAATAGTAACTAGGCACAGAGTAAACCAGTAATAAATATTTCCAATGGATAGGTTGGCAATACATAAGTACAAACAGCTTTTAAACGATTTGTTCATTTAATAGTTTTTTCATTATATACTCTAGGCAAGATTCCAGTTTCTCCTAATAAATTAATGCTAAATAAGCATCCTCATATTCATAGTTTTTAGTTGATATTCAGTTTTTAGTCGGATCTCTGAAACTGATTACTTTGAAAGTATCTTTAATTGTCCCGCCATATTTTTCAGAACAGCTTTAGCTGCACTATGATCAAACTGTTAAATTGTTTTGATTTCTCAAAATGAAGGTTGCTATTTTGATCTATATGAATTTCTGAGGAAATGGTTATTGTTTTAAGGTTTATTAAGCTAGGTTAAGGTAATCAGAAACAACTCTGTCAATTTTACCAGGCCTCTTTTAAACTGTATCAACCTCACTGGGGTTGTTAGAGTTGATTAACAGATTGAAGAACTTTGTTGTGAGATTTGGGAATTCTGATTCTTAGAGTTTGAAGTTGGAATGGAATCCTGTCATGCTCCTGGTACACAATACCTGGCCCAATAGATAACTATCAATTAAATAAATGATTTTGGCATACTGCCTGTGAAGTTATTCTGCAAAGTAGGCAACTACATAAAACAATGTGTTTTTTAATTTAAAAAGAAAGTTCTCAATTCATTAAAAGAGCACCTATGAAAACATACGTATAAAACTTCAAATGGGAATACTATTCTGAAATATAGCAAAGAAAAGACAAGAAATGTAGGTGTGAACATAATGAAAAAGCTGGTAAAGGCAGTGTAAGTTTTAAAGTTTTCATCAGTGAAAAATAATTTGTATTGAACTGGAAGTTTCAAAACTACAGCACTGGAAAATTACTCAAACATCATACTACTAGAGAGATGAAATAACACTAAATTATCTTCCAAAATCTCTGAATTCAAGAATGACATAGGCATAATCATTTTCAAGAACTTGATTTAAACAAAATAGGGAAACAGATTTCCTTTGAAACATATTTTCTCAAACCAAAAGGCCTCCATATTACAGCCTCTATTTCTAAAACTTTTGTATTAGGATTTAGAAATATGAAATTTATAATGTTGTTTTACATGTAGCAAATCTTTCCCTTTTATTATAACTACCATTGTAAGGCTTCAATACTCTTTTGTGACCACTTCGCAAAAGGCTTAATCACTTCAATGTTAGATGTGCAGACAATTGAGCGCAAATGCTTTATAGTTCTTTTTGTTAAAAGCACATAAACGTGTATATAAATATTTTAGCTCATACTCATGGTAGCAAAGCCAAATCCACTGAGGTGGTTATTTCTATTGCAGCAAAACTAGTAAGTGACTTTTAAGGTATCAGTTTAATTTTCCTACGTGGTAAGTAACCCTACTTTAGGTCAAAGTTCATAAGCAGACTGGTAACTAAGATGCTTCCAAGTGACCGCTTTTTGATGAGCCTGTATATTAAGCCACATATTTTCCTTCTCCTGGTCACATACTACATCTCAAGCTATCTAGATAGCTGATGCTCACATGGGTAGGAAGAAGGCAATTTCAACAATTCAATTGTGAAATCCCATTTCATGCATCTTGGAGAAATCTAAATATGCATGACAATAAAATATCTCACAGAGACAAGAGTTCTTGCCAACAGATTTCTAGTAATGAAATTAAAAGCATATCCTAATCCCTCTGCTAGCTCACAAGAGTAGGCAAATGTCAAAAGCAAAGAAAGGCTTTGTGTTGGAATTGCTATATAATTCTCATGCATACTCTATTTTCAGTTCCCTGGCTGTGAATTTTTCTCCATTGAAGACTTGAACACACCCTCAGCCTCTCTGGCTTTTTAAGTTTTCACCTCTATGTTTATTCATCTCTCTGTGATGCAAAGTAGTACAGAGAGAACAACTATACTGTGTGCTTTCTTCTCTGATGTGAAGAACATAAATTACAAGAATGAGTGCTGTTTTGAAAAAAGAGTGGTAAACTTTCAAAGTTAGCACTTGGCGAAGAAAAACACGCCTAACTAATCTGAATTCCCCAGCGGAACGTCTTAGGTTTCACAGGTACATTTACATTAAAATGCATTAAGAATATTCCGAAGATCTCTTGGCAGTTTTGATTTCAAGATGTTGGAGCAGAATCCTACTATTTCAGGAAAATGCAACAGTTACATTTGAGACTGCAGGAATACAGAATTATGTAAGGCACTGCAGAGTATGTGAGACCAAATGTTTCTGTGAACACCACTCACAATTCAGCATATTGGAACGAGTAAAGAGAGCCTCCTGTTCACCAACAAAGCGCACACGCATGCTAGGGGGACAGGCACAGAGGTGGCTGGCTCACGGCTTTCTCTCTGCCCTTGCAAAGGAGGAGGGGGAAGAAGAGAGAGGGAAGGCAAAGTACCGTCTTGTCCAGGCACTGAAGGCAGTTATAAGGCTTGCAGCAGCAATGGCCCATCCCGGCAGGCTGGCAGGCAAGGGGACCTCCTTCATTCAACGTGTCAGCGGGCAACTCCTAAGCCGAGGTACTGGCATACACGAAAGGGGCGCGCCGCTGGGAGCTGTCACAACTTCCATGTGGTTCCCTCGGCTACCTTATTTCTCCTAAACTTCAGGAATCCAGGAGGCACAGGAATGAGAAGAGGAGGAGGAGAGCAGGGCGGCAGCGATCAGATCTTGCTGCTGCGGGAGGGAGGGCAGGCGGGAGCCAGGAAGGGAGGGGACAGGCAGGAGGGGGGGTCACTTTGCCACTGGAATCCTCAGGGTGAGGCAAATCAATAGTCGCATAACCACCGGGCATGTACCAATGCCGGCTCCCTAAAAGGACAGCCTGCTCTCCGCCGGGTGCGCGGCCGCTCCCAGCCCTCCCCTGGCGGAGATGCGCCTCCGCATCGCGCAGACACGCCTGCAGAGGACGCAGGAAGCACAAAAGGCTAGCCTGGGCTTCAGGGCACGGCCTGGGGACGCCCGAAAGGGCTGCCAGCGCTTGGCTCTGCTGCAATCCTAGCTCCTAGTTTTCTGGGAAGTAAAAATATTTATAAACGTGATGTATATGGCCTCTCCTCCCATGAAACTCTTCTCAGAACATTTGTTGCTAATGGGAACCACCAATTTCTCATTTTCTAATTTGCATGCCATGAACAAATACTTTTGCCTTATTTGATGAAATCTTCATATTTAAAATATAACTGTGAAGTCGCTTGCCTAGGCTGACATACACACACCATTCAACCGGCTTGAGTAATTAAAACTGGGGTTTGGGGCAAGTATTTTTCCTAGGCAAACTGGCATAAAAGCCTTAAAGGACTTGATCTTTCTAGTTTTTCACACAGTTAAAAATCAGAAAGGGAAAGCATCAGGGAGCAAAAGTTTGTTTTTTTTCCTCAAAAGAGACTTGGTATTTAAAAATATATTTATGTAATCCTGAAAGTAAAAGAAGCAAATATTGACATGATTGATTTTATATGCCCTGATACCCCTCAGAGGAGAAATCTTGAAATTTCTCATGTTTAGAAATATACAATTACATTTTTGCCCACTAAATTGCCTAAGGCTGTAAACAGACAATAGTTGTTAAAACCAGATGATTTTACTAACTTAACTGAGATTTTCCAAGCAGATTTTAATTAAGTAGTATAGGCTCAGAGAAAGGCAAATACTTAGTGATCAAATAGGAACAGACTGGAATGTTTGCCTTAGACCTGAAAGAATAAATGGAAACCTTTCTTTCAAGCTAGCAGGTAAATTAGCATAATCCTTCAGGAAGGCGATTTGGCTGTACCTATCAAAATATTAAATGTACACACGCCTTGACCCAACATTTGCACGTCTACGCTATAATAATACATACATATACAAGCATGTATGCATAAGGATCTTCAATTCGGCATCGTTGGTAACAGCATAAAAATGGGGAATATTTTAGATTTTCAATGCCTTTCTATTACATGGAAAGATGATATACATTTGTTGACTGAGAAAGCAAACTTTTATAAAAAACAAAGCAAACGTACACATGTGCATATGCTTGGAGTAAAGCTTTGGAAAGATTCACACATTCATGTAACAGCAGCCAACCCTTGAGGAATGGGAACCAGGAGGGAGTGAATGTCCACTTTTTACCCTCTCATGAGCATGTTTTATTTTTACCGTTTTAAAACAAAGTGTGCCAGGGAAAAGGCAGGAACCCCCATCTGGGCTCCGTGATGTTGTGAGGTCCAGAGCTGCCTCCCGCTCACTCAGGCTAATGCTCCTTGGCAATGAGCTTGGGCAGACCTCTCAGAGGGAAAGAAGCTCACAGTACCTTGAGCTCGAACCTGTGCTGAAAGCTGTTCCTAGGGCTTTTGAAATCGGTGAGAAAAACTTTATGTTGCAAAAAGTGGTGGCTTAGTATACCTCGACGCTCACAGAAGCATTATTCACAATAGCCAAAAGGTGGAAGCAACCAGAATGTCTACCAACAGATGAATGGCTAAACTTAATGTGGTGTATGCATGCAGTGGAACGTTAGCCTTAAAAAGGAAGGAAACTCTGACAGGTGCCACATAACATGCCTAACTAATCTGACAGGTGCTACAAAACATGCCTAACTAATCTAAATTCATCTTAGGATGAATGAAACTTGAGGATATCATGTTAAGTGAAATAAGCCAGTCACAAAAGTACAAATATCTATGATTCCACTTATATGAAGTACCTAGAGTGGTCGAGTTCACAGAGACAGAAAGTGGAATGGTGGTTGCCAGGGGCTGGGGGCAGGGAGAAGTAGGGAATTGTTGAATGAATACAGAGTTTTAGTCTTAGAAGATGAAGAGTTCTGGATTCACACTACAATGCGAATATACAGACTGCTCCCCACTCATGATGGTTCCGTTTATGACTTCCACTTTACGATAGCGTGACACATTCAGAAGACTCCTTGAGTTACGATGGAGCTATAGCAGGATAAATCCCTGGTAAATTGAAAATACCGTTAAGTTGAAAGTGCACTGTCATAACCTTATTGTAAGCTGAGGATCATGTGTACTTAACGATAAACTGTACACTAAAAAACAGTTAAGATGGGGAATTTTTTGTTATATTTTATCACAGTTTTTTTTTTGTTTTGTTTTGTTTTTTTTTGAGACGGAGTCTTGCTCTGTCACCCAGGCTGGAGTGCAGTGGCGCCATCTCAGCTCACTGCAAGCTCCGCCTCCCGGGTTCATGCCATTCTCCTGCCTCAGCCTCCCGAGGAGCTGGGACTACAGACACCTGCCACCATGCCCGGCTAATTTTTTGTAGTTCTAGTAGAGACAGGGTTTCACGGTGTTAGCCAGGATGGTCTTGATCTCCTGACCTCATGATTTGCCCGCCTCGGCCTCCCAAAGTGCTGGGATTACAGGCGTGAGCCACCGCGCACAGTTTTTCTAAAAGAGAAGTGGTAGCTTGCATTTACCTGGAGGCAACAGCTCCTGAGCTGCAGGTATGGATTAAATCAAGACAGAGCAAAGCCCTATTGTGGACAGAGCCAGGCGGGACCCTGCATTGATTTAAAGAATGCTTTCTTCCAACTCAGTTGTCTTCCTGAAGATAGTTCGTCTTAGGAAACAGTTTTATTCTAAATTAGAGTTTAGAGTGCACCATACTAGAAAAGTACTACGTATTCTTAGGAGATGTACGAGAGCTCTTGCTAACCAGTTGCTCCCAGGAAATTAGTGTGAGACTGGAGGATCTACACAGAGGCGATTTTCAGCTTCTCTTTTTGGGCACAGAGGGCACTGAGGGGCACGGCACTTCTGTAGTCCAGTCCTTCCTACATTGTTGAAATCGCACATGTACTATGATCTCAGTGCACACGACCTAGATTTTGAGAAATGTATTTATGTTCTAGAATTGTGCCTTGTTTAGTTTACATGTTACAAAAATTTCAAACATATTGAAAAATAGAGCTAAATACCAAAGGTCTTCACATCCCTATTTCCAGGTTCAACAGTCATCAAAGGTGTGAGCACACTTGTTTCATCTATCATTTTTTGTTTTTATTTTTTTACTTTTTCTTCATATACCCATCACCCCAATTCAGCAATTACCAAGACTGTTACCTTATTCTCACTCGTGCCTTGTCCTTCTTTTTTCTTTGTTAAAGTATTTCTTTCCTTTTATTTATTTATTTTTTCTGTTTTTTTGTTTGTTTGTTTTTTTGTTGAGACAGAGTCTCACTCTGTCACCCAGGCTGGAGTGCAGTGGTGCCATCACAGCTCAATGTAAACTCCGCCTCCCGGGTTCAAGCAATTCTACTGTTTCAGCCTCCCAAGTAGCTGGGATTACAGGTGTGGGCCATCACGCCCAGCTAATTTTTGTACTTTAGTAGAGACGGGGTTTCACTATGTTGGCCAGGCTGGTCTCAAACTCCTGACCTCAAGTGATTTGCCCGCCTTGGCCTCCCAAAGTGCTGGGATTACAGGTGTGAGCCGCTGCTGCACCCGGTCTGTTATAATATTTCTATGGTAAAATATTTCTAAGCAAAACCGTACATGCTTTAGTATGCATTGCTAAAAATTATGAACATTTTCTTACATAACCACAATGCCATTAAAACAATAAAAGTGACAAGAATTCCTTGGTATCCAATACCCAGCTCATAAAAATAATTTTGCTGGTTTCTAAAAAAAGAAATTTTTTTTTTCTGGTTTGTTTGAATCAGGATTCAAACTAGGTCCATGTATTACATCAGGTTTTAAGTATCTTCGGTCTCCTATGAACAGCAATCCCCACCCCTCCTGTCCTTTCACTGCCATGCCACTGACTTGCTCAGAAACTGGGTCAGCCGCCCTGACGAATGTCCTATATGCTGGAGCTGCCTCTTTGTTTCTTTGTAATGTCACTTCACCTGTTCCTGCATCCCTTTAAGCGAAATTTAGCTCTCAAATCTGGGTTAGATTCAAGTTCAGTTTTGGGGATAACATCTCAGAGGTGATGATGCCGTGGGCTTCGTGTTGCATTCCGTCGGGAAGCACACCATGTCTGCGTGTTCCAATGTTAGTGAGCTAGGGTGGATCAGGATGTGACAGCCTCATCTCCACTGTAAAGTTTCCCATCAACCTTTTATATAATGGATTCATTTGTTAATAATTATTACCTGAATCAATTATTTCACTGGGGACTGCAACATCATGTTCTGGTTATTTTTGTCTTTTTGCATTTATTAGATGGAATTTTTATATAAAAATTTTTTTTTCTTCAACTGGGGTGACTTTCTTTGATATACATTTTTAAATTGATACATATTTATACATATTTATGGGGTACATGTTATATTTTCACACATGCATACAATATGTAATAATCAAATCAGGGTAATTAGGACATCCATCACTGCCAACATTTATCCTTTCCTTGTGTTAGGAACATTCCAGATCTTATCTTCTAGCTATTTTGAAATATACAATAAATTATTGTTAGCCGGGCATGGTGGCTCACACCTATGATCCCAGCACTTATGGGGGCCAAGGTGGGCAGATCACTTTGAGGTCAGGAGTTTGAGACCAGCCTAGCCAACATGGCAAAACCCCATCTCTACTAAAAAAAAAAAAAACCAAAAAACCAAAAAACAAAAATTAGCTGGGCATGTGGCAGGCAACTGCAATCCCAGCTATTCAGGAGGCTGAGGCAGGAGAATCCCTTGAACCCGGGAGCCAGAGGTTGCAGTGAGCCGAGATTATGTCACTGCATTCTAGCCTGGGTGACAAAAGCGAGACTCCCTCTCAAAAGAAAAAAAAAATAGTGTTAATTATAGTCACCCTACTGTGCTATCGAACACTAGAACTTATTCTAACTAACTATATGTTTGTACAACTAGGGCAATTTTAATTTCCTGCAATACAGTTTGTACAGGAAGGACAGGATAAATGCCTAATCATTACCTTTTAAGTGCCAATTTCCTGAATAAAGACTTGGTGTGGAAACGGTACCCAATGAGGTTGTTGTTGAGATGGTCGTTTCCTCTCACCTTTTAGAAACATCATTATAAACTATAAACTCATGTTTTTCTTTTGACATACACAATATGTTTTAGTCCACTGCACTAATTACCGGTTTTAGATGCTCAGTGTATCCCTCTTTGGCCTGCAGCCCTTGTTTTTGGCCCCTCTGTCCTTTTGGCACAACTCACTTGTCTACCTTCCTAGCTTCCTGACACAAGATATCCTAGGCTCATCTTGTGTACTTCCTCCTCCAGTTGTGGAGTCATCTATCCTTGCTAAGAGCCCTGGTTCCGTCTAGCTGGGTATGACAATTAGGTACCACAAGCAATGGGTGCTGTTTCTTGTCTTTTGAGAGCCACATGCAGGGAGTGAGATTTCCTTTGAAGGAAGTGAGGCTTCCCACAGACAAGATGTCCTTTGAAGAAGTCACTGAAGAAATCAGCATGGGGCCTTGGGCTGGGGTGAGAAGGAAGTAACTCCTTCTCTTGGAGCTTTCAGAGGCTGGGGCCTAAATTCCAGGTAAAGGAAAAATGCTCAGAGAAATTCATTTTGAGGGAGATAAACTGGTCCTGGTAATATGGCGGCCAGCTACAGGCCAGATAGGGAGGTCCCCTCTGAATAAAAATTCTCCAGGGACTCACCCAAATGCTTGGATACCTGAAAAAAGAATAAACTTAAAGGCAAATACAATGAAGGTTTAGACTGTTGTAATTTGTCATAAAAAGAAACCACAGGCCGGGCGCAGTGACTCACGCCTGTAATCCCAGCACTTCGGGAGGCCAAGGCAGGTATCACCTGAGGTCAGGAGTTCGAGACCAGCCTGGCCAACATGGTGAAACCCTGTCTCTACTAAAAATTGTAATCCCAGTTACCCGGGAGTCTGAGGCTGGAGAATCGCTTGAACCCAGGAGGCAGAGGTTGCAGTGAGCTGAGATCATGCCACTGCACTCCAGCCCCGGCAACAGAGCGAGACACTGCCTCAAAAAAAAAAAAAAAAAAAAGAAAAGAAAAGAAAAGAAACCATGATCTCACAGGCTCATGAAATTTGGGACATTTTGGCTCCCAATATTTAAAAAAGTTTGAGGTGATTTTTACTCCTGGCGTATTTTCTTGAAGTAGCAACAAACATTTTAAAAAAGTCATAGGAAAGCCTAATGGTGGGTCTCCTTGGAGAAAACTTTATGAACACTGTGTTTTGGAGCAATAACTAATGATAAGCATTACCTGATCGACAACAGATGCCTGGCCCCGTGCTTATGGCTTGAGCACTGTATCTCACGTAACTCTCACAAAACTGTGAGATAAGCACTATTATCATTTCCATTTCACAGACGAGTAAATGAGGCTCTGAGGTTGCACAACCTGTCAGGTGTACATAAAGCCAGGAAGTGATTATGTGGGGTCATGAACTCAGGTCTAACTCTAAAGCTTATGTCTTAGGCCACTGTGCTTTACTAACTGCATTGTAATTTGGAAACCTTTCATCTACAAGGCCTATAGAACTTCAGGCTTGTGTGATGACCTGGATAAGGAATCCAGGCATAGGAAAATGTAAAAGGAAATTCAAACATATAAATGGAATTGCCCCACATTTTTCTATCTTAGAGCAAGAGCCTCTATTTCAATCCTTTATAAAAAGTACATTTACAAACAAATACACAAACAACTTAAAAACTGACATAGTAGAAACATGCAGGTCAATGTTAAAATGTTCAATTTTATTAGTTCTATTTCTTTGTCTTCCTTAAACTTGGAATTCCTTTCCCTCCCCTGCTCTCCGTCATGCTAGTCAGGCTCAAGTTTCCTTGGCTTAAACTCTGCTCCCCAGTACTCCTTAGCACCACCTCACCTCCTCCAGGGCTCTGCCCAACCCTCCAATTTGGAGTGAATTCCCTCTTTCTCTGGGATTTCATGCATTCCATATGCTCTTGCCCCAGGATTTCCTGCCCGATATCATAATAATTGTTTACCTTTGTCTTCTACAAAGTGTCACAGCCTCCTCGCTATGCTACACTCATGTTTACACCCAGGACACCTGGAATCTGCCTCGAAGATAGTCTCCATGAACATTTCCTAGGGCAATGCAGGATAGGACCTTGAAGGAGTCAAAGCCAAAGGTAGCTCTGTGGCAGAGGCATTTTGGTGTTCTATGCAGTTTGTGAACCTTGGTACCATTTGCAGGAGGTCAAAGAGTTAAAAACTGTATTGCAGTCTCACTATTTATTTCAAGAGAAAACCGTGAAAAATGATCATGAAAGAGTCTCTTACAGATTGTCAAGGCAACCGTCTGTTTATTTGGGTTCCTCCATCCAGACCCCTCCTTTTTCCATGCATCTAAAATATGAGCAGGAGCTCTAGGGCTGGATCTTAGCAAAGGGGACTGCCAGGGCCAGGAAAATATGTGCAGCTTTTACCAAACACAATCTATCTAGATTTTAAAGAGGTGAGAATAGGCTGCAGAGGGAAAATAGAAAACAGAAACCTTTAAACTGGGAATGACGGGTAGTTATGATCATCCACACACAGACAATAGATACTCTGAAGCACCTTTGATGTAATAACCAGGATTTAGAAAATTAAGAGAGAAAAAAGAAGAGAGAAATGGCATATGTGTTTCTGTTCTGAGATATGTTCTCAGATACTTGTCAAAAGAGAACTAAAAAAATTTCACTTTTCTAAAATACCCAAATAGGAAGGTTGCTACTGATGGAAGATAATCTTTTTTTTTCTTGTCTGTTAGTCTTTGACAGTACCCTTTTTTTCCCTTTTAAGTCAGTGACTAGGATGATTGCAGGAGAGGCAGCCTCCTTAAGTTTCCGTATATTCAGAGGAGCTGACTACTCTTTTTTTTTTTTTGAGATGGAGTCTGGCTCTGTCTCCCGGGCTGGAGTGCAGTGGCCAGATCTCAGCTCACTGCAAGCTCCGCCTCCCGGGTTTATGCCATTCTCCCGCCTCAGCCTCCGGAGTAGCTGGGACTACAGGCGCCCGCCACGTCGCCCGGCTAGTTTTTTGTATTTTTTAGTAGAGACGGGGTTTCACAGTGTTAGCCAGGATGGTCTCGATCTCCTGACCTCTTGATCCGCCCGTCTCGGCCTCCCAAAGTGCTGGGATTACAGGCTTGAGCCACCGCGCCCGGCGACTACTCTTATAAGAGAAGTGAAATTCAAAATTATCTTTACTAGCTGGATAAATACGTTGGACAATATTGGATAACTGATAGGTAAAATTGGACAGAGGGATGGGAAGCAGCTGGCAGAGCCCCTAAGTGCATCTGCCTATTTGACATATGTTAGACAGAAAGGATGATCGCAGTGAACCATAAGCTGAAAATCAACAAACAATGTGACTGTCGCTACAAAGAAAGAACAGAGGCTGGGTGCAGTGGCTCACGCTTGTAATCCCAGCACTTCGGGGGGCCGAGGCAGGCGATCACTTGAGGTCAGGAGCTTGAGACCAGCCTGGCCAACATGGTGAAACCCTCTCTCTACTAAAAATACAAAAATTAGCCGGGTGTGGTGGCGGGTGCCTGAAATCCCAGCTACTTGGGAAGCTGAGGCAGGAGAATTGCTTGAACCCAAGAGGCAGAGGTTGCAGTGAGCTGAGATCGCACCACTGCACTCTGGCCTGGGTGGCAGAGTGAGACTCTGTCTCAAAAAAAAAAAAAAAAAGGAAGAAAGAATGGAAGGAAAAAAAGAGCAGTTTCAACATAGATATCAGTAGATTTCAGTTTGATTTTCAGCTGGGTGATTTTGGGTAGGTTACTTAACTCTCTCAGAGTCTCAGTTTTCTTCTCTATAAGATGGAGATAAAACTATCTACTATATAAGGTTTCTGGAACAGTTCTCTAATTTGATTAAATTTGAAGATGCTAATGATTCTATTTCTAGTAGAAAAAAGAGCATTGATAGTCCACAGCTGAACTCTTTATGGAAAGATGCAAAATATCAGCATTGGATACCCCTTATCAGCCACTTATAAGAAGCAAGGCTGCCTCTGTATATGACAGTTTCAATTTTTTTTACATTAATGAACATACTGATGTTGGCTGGTTGCTCCTAATGTCACTAGACACAGTAGTGCAAGAAAAGGATGAGCTCAGGGATTCAAATTCCCAGCTCCAGTGTTGCCTAAAGAACCTAAGCACTTCTACATGTGTCCTGAAGAAGACCCTTATCCTTTTAACTGCAGGGCTGACATTGCTGAAACTCAAACAAAAAATTTCATTCTGCCACTGGCTGAATGACAACACAAGGTGAACCCCAGCTACAGTAGCTATTGTCTACTGTTCAAGTGAAAGCACTGCTTTGGAAAGAATGGGAGCCCGTGAACTGGGATGGAGACATGTGGGAAGGCTCTGATGAAACTGAGGACATGGAGTCCCTACATTCTGTTGAGTGTGCTTTGCCAGTGGAAGAGGTCTCCTCAGCCTTGGCAGAACTGGTCTCCCCATCTCCAATGGAAGTGGCCTCCCTAACCCCAGAGAAAACAACCTTCCCACTGTCAGTGGTATCAACCTCTCCATCTCCAGCCTGTCCACCTCTGTTCTCAGGGAATTAACCCTGCACTACTTGAGGAAACTGTAATGGTCTCTCTTGAGGTAGGTGCTGTGCAAGACAACATCGACTCTCCCCAGGATCCACCCTGCCACTCCTCTTTGCTACCAGACCTATAACGAGACTCGAATCCCAGTGGGTGACTAAAGTTGAGGTACAATGTATGACCCATGAGGGGCATGACATTCCAAAGGAACTACTTGATTTTTCTAATTTATACAGGCAGAATTCCAAGGAACATGTATAAAGATGGACACTAAGTGTATGGAATAATGGTGGAAGAAACATAAAGTTGGGTCAGGCTGAATTTACTGATATGGGCTCACTAAGCAGAGATTCTGCACTTAATGTTGCAGTTTCAGGAGTCCAAAGGGCTCTAACAGTTTGGCTGGCTGAAACACAGACCAAAAGGTAGCCCATAGTGAGTGAACTGAACGTGCCAGCCATGCCTTGGTTTAACGTAGAGGGAGGGATTCAAAAGCTGAGAGAGACTGGCATGTCAGAATGGATTTGTCACCTGAGACCTACCCACCCACACGGGGAGGGTCTAGAAGGCAGACATTTCACCACAACTGTGAGAAATACATTTGTGAAGGGAGCTCCAACATCTTAGAAGAACTCTGTGATCCTTCTTCTCTGTAAGTCAGACCTCACAGTCACTGGACTGGGAAACCTAAATGCAGTGGGGGTAACTGAACCCCAGGGAAGCAGGGGCCAGGTGGTGGCACTCAACTGCTAAAGGCAAGATAGGTATGGTTACTCTCGTAGACAGCAGAGTCCAAACAGCAATCAGAATAGTCTAACTTATGTAGAACTATGGAAGCTGGCTAGCTGATCATGATATTCCTAGAAGTGAAATAGATAGGAAGCCAATTAAATTCTTAGTTGATCTGTATGAGCAGAAAAGTTCTGGGTCAAGTGAACAAAGTCTAACCTTAACCGTAAAAACAGAGTCATGGCCACTCAATTAATTCCCAGACTTGGGCCAGTTTACAGACTCAGAATTCTTTGAATGAAGGGGAAGCTGGATATCCTTGAGGAAGGGATTTCTAATCCCAATACACTACTGAAAATTTCAGGTGAAAAATGTAATCTTTTTTCCAGCCTCTGCCAAAGGGACCTATTGCTTTTTACCTAGGTAATTGTTCACTGGGGGAAAAGAAATAATCATATTTTTCAGGGACTATTGGACACTGGCTCTAAACTGACACTAATTCCAGGAGACCCCAAACATCGCTGTGGCCTACCAGTTAGAGCAGGGGCTTACGGAGGTCAGGTGATCAACAGAGTTTTACCTCAGGTCAGGAAATGTAGGCAAGACAAAAGAGCACCAAAAAATTGAAAGATACAAATCCCTTGTTCCAGTCACCCCCCAACTTCACTAAAAAGTCTGGACTTTGTTCCATGACAAAAGGCACCAAATTAGGAATCTTAAAAAGCAGCCCAATACTACAAAAATAAATGAAAAAAACTGAATAAACAGATACAGAGTTATTACAAAGAACTAGAAAATAGTATCCAACACATCTCAACTGTTGAAAATTTTTTCCAAGAAAACAGCCATGAAGCAAGAACATTCAAAATGAGTTAAATGTACTAAAACTGGCATTTGGGATATGAAGAAAGATCTTGAATAAAAAATACAAAATGAAGAACAGAAATGGACAAAGAACAAAAATATACTAAAGAGTTGATTAATTTAGGAAAGCAATGAAAGAAAATAACAAAGTTATCTCAAAAATGAAGATTAAATTACAAGGTGCCCAGAGTAAGATAAACTAACATGAAAATTTACTAAGGGGCATTTTAAAAGGTAGGAAAACCATCAAGAACATAAAAATGAGAAAAATAAAAGAATATCAAAGGTCACAGGGAAAACAGAAAAAATGGAAAACAGATAAAGAAGGATTAATACATAATTAGACTATCTGAAAAGAAAAAAAAAAATAAAACAATACTGATATAGTTTGGATTTCATCCTCTCTAAATCTCCTGTTGAAATGTGGTCCCCAGTGTTAAAGGTGGGGCCTGGTAGAAGGTGTGTGGGTCATGGGGGCGAATCTCTCATGAATGGCTTGGAGCCTTCCCCATGGTAAGGAGTTCGCATAGAGCTGGTTGTTTAATGAGCCTGCACCTCACCCTTCTCTCTCTTGCCTCCTTTCTCTCCATGTGATGCACTGGCTCCCCCTTCACCTTCTACCATGATTGTAAGCTTCCTGAGGTCCTCACCAAATTTGTACAACCTGCAGAACTGTGAGCCATAAACCTCTCAATTACAAATTATCCAGCCTCAGGTATTCCTTTACAGCAATGCAAAATGGACCAATACAAATGCTTGAAACTATAATATAAGCAAACTTTCCAGAGCACTGAAACTTACTATTGAAAGGGTCCACTGGGTACTTGGGGAAGTTAACCCAGAGTTAGCAACTCTAAGACTTATTAAACCTGTTAGAATTCAGAGACTGAAAACAAAACAAAACAAAACCTCTAGGTAAATAGATCACTTAATTACAAGGGCAAAAGTATTAGATATTCAAAGCAAGACAATAATAGAACAGTATTTTAAAACCAACAGACAAAAAACAGCTCAATGAAAGAAAATGTGAATCTTCATTTTATATAAAGTTAAGTTGTCCCAAGTATCAAGGCTATTGAAAAAGTGCGGAACACACAAAACCTTAGGGAATCTTGAAACTGGGTTTTTTCTTGAGGAATTGGATAGTGTATGAGCTTTAGTCACCTAATAAGTGACTGGAAATTTTTCAGCAAAATAACTGATATTAGCATATATATATATGGTATATATATTATGTATATATATGGTATATATATTATATATATATATATCAGCAAAAGGACGGATATTAGCATATATATGCTAATATGCAATAGCATATATATGCATGCTATATACATATAATTGTAGATCTAAGACAAAAAGTCAAAATGAAGGTTGAAGACTAATGTACAAAAGCTATATGTCTTGACAAATAGAAATAATGCAATTAAAAACTGGCTAAGGGATGGAAGACAGAATAAAGAGAGTAAAATAAGCTTACTGGCTGTTGTAGAGGCAACAGGTGGGAGTTGAAGATACAATTAAAAACTGGTGGCTGGGCATGGTGGCTCATGCCTGCAATTCCAGCACTTTGGGAGGCCAAAGCGAGTGGATCACCTGAGGTCAAGAGTTCAAGACCAGTCTGGTCAACATGGTGAAATCCTGTCTCTACTAAAAATACAAAACAAAAAACAAACAAACAAAAAAATTAGCGGGGTGTGGTGGTGAGCACCTGTACGGCTACTCGGGAGGCTGAGGCAGGAGAATCACTTGATGGGAGGCAGAGGTTGCAGTGAGCCAAGATCGTGCCACTGCACTCCAGCCTGGGTGACAACAGTAAAACTCCGTCTCACAATAAAATGAAATAAAATCTGGCAAGGTAGGTGGTCAAAGGTTAACTAAGAAAATGGGACAATGGACATTCAAAAAGGTGCAAATATAAAAACCACTAGAACAACAACAACCTTCTTAAATTTCATTTTTCATAATTGAAGAGTAAAGCATATTAAAAGAAACACAAGACATATGACATTATATATATATATATAATTATAAAACATTATGATAGACCCAGACCAAACATATCAGCCATATCAATAAATCTAATGAACTAAAATCACCAATGGAAAGAAACACATTTTCAGTTTGGCTCACAATGTAAAAGACTCAGCTATATACAACATCCAAGATATATAAAACAAAGTGAATAAGAAGGCAAACTACAAATGGATAGATAAAGAAATTCCAGGAAAATGGAAACGACAAGAAAGCAGAGGTAGCAATCTGATATCCAACAAATAAGGATTCAAGACTAAAAGTGTTAAACACAACAAAAATTAGCACCCTTTAACGTCAATAGCCAAAATCATGATGAAGATATAACACTTATAAATATTCATGCTCCAAAACACACAGCAGCCAACTTTATGAAGGAGTTTTTCTACTCTTGGTTCAAAATGGATAAAGTGGATTAAGAAACATTCAACATAATCCATTATGTAAATCTTATAGCTATCTATTGAACTTTATACTTTGATAATAGTGAATATACCTGTTTATCAAGTGCCTTGAAACCACTTATCAAAATTGATCGCAAAGAAAATATTAGTAAGTTCCATGAGTTAGAAATATTACAAATAACACACTGAACACAATGCAAAAAGGAAAAAAGAAATTATTAACCAAAACTAAAAACAAAAAAGATCTTCCAAGTGAAAAATTTAGGAAGCCTCCTATTAAACAACTCTTGAGTGAAAGGGAAAATACAAACTGAAATTAAATAATTTCTTAAAAAAACAAAACAAAACAAAAAACCCCCAAAACCAAACATATAGGGTGCATTTAAAGCATGTGTCAGAGGAAAATTCATAGAATGAAACACTTTCATAAGTAAAAAATAAAAAAGTAAATAAATGACTTAAATACCTAGTTAAAAAACTAGAATACAACAAAGTGAACCAAAAGGAAGCAATTAGAAGGAAATAATAAAGATAAAAGCAGAAATTAATAAAGTAGAGAACAGAAAACCAGTGGACTTACTTGAAAAACATTAACAAAATAGCAACTGCTAACCACCCTGAACAGGGAAAAAGAACACAAATAAAAAAGTTATAAATGACAAAGGAAAATAGAAAATAATTAACAACCATAACATATATTTGAAATTTTGTATTAAATAAAGACATAGGTTCCCAAAATTGAGCCTATCAGACAAAGTTTAAATAAAGCAAATTTCCCATAATATACAAAAACAATTATTAAACAACTATTGCATACAAAAACCATCAGGCCCAAATATTTTCACTACAGTCTTCTACCAAACCTTCAAAGATGAGATAGTTTCCAGTGTTCTATAAATTGCCCTTGAGCTTGAAAAATACAGAAGGCAAAATAATGTTCCCCTTCCCCTAAAAGATGCCCACGTCTGAATCCCCAGAACCTATAAGTATGTTATGTTGTACACCAAAGAGGAATTAAAACTGCAGAAAAAATTAAGGTTCTGATTCGTTGATTAGCTGAATTTACCTAGGGAGATTATCCTGGATTATCAAAGTGGGCCCCATGTCATTATAATAGTCCTTAAGTATAGAAGAGGGAAGGAAGGAGTCAGTGTCAGAGACATGTAATATGAGAAAAACTCAACCGCTGCTGGCTTTGAAGATGGAATTGGGCCATGAGTCCTGGAATATGGGTAGACTGTGAAGCTGGTAAAGATGAGAAAGTGGATTTTCCCTCAGAGCCTTCAGAAATGAATGCAACTTGCCAATACACGACATGATCATAGCTCAGCACAACCTTGAACTCCTGGACTCAAGCAATCCTCCTGCCTCAGCCTCCTGAGTAGCTAGAACTACAGTCACAAGCCACCATGCCCGGCTAATTTTTAAAAATTTTTTGAAGAGACAGGGTCTCGCTTTGTTACCTAGGCTGGTCTCAAATTCCTATGCTCAAACAATCCTCCTGTCTCAGCCTCCCAAAGCTCTGGGAATTACAGGTATGAGCCACTGTACTTGGCCTTCCTTATTCCTTTAATAATTAAGTATGACCTAATTTTGATACCTAAGCCTGATGAAACTCTACAAAAAGAGTAGAAAAAAGGAAAACTGGAGAAATCTCACTCATGAATACAGATGCAAAGGACTATATCATAGCAAACACAATCTAACACCATAGAATGGAAATCATATACTGTGACCAGCTGGTACTTACACCAGTAATTTAAGGTTGGTTCCATATTAGAAAACCAATACCGATAGATCTAAGGGGAAAAATATTATTATCTCCATAGATGCTGACAAAGTCTTCAACAAAAATTTGATATCCATTCCAGTTAATGGCACTCAAGAAAATAGGAATTGAAGTGTTTTCTTAACTTGATAAAACACCTTAACCTGATAAAAATCCTTAGTTCCAAAGCCACTATTTTACTGAATGTGTAAACAATAGAAGAATTTCCCTTTAAATCAGGAACAAAGCAAGGATTCCTACTGTCTCCACCACTCTTCATGTTATACTAGTGGTATCAGCCAATGAAATTAGAAAGGAGAAATTAATTAGAGGCATAAGATTTGGTAGAAAAGTAAAACAGTCTCTATTTTTACATAATATGATAATGTAACTAGAAAGCCCTACAATCAACAATGATAAAACTGACTCAAACAGTACAATAATTCCATAAGGTAGCAAAATATAAAAGTAACAAAAATCAATAGCCTTCATATGCACAAACACAAACTATTTAGAGAACGCAATGGAAAAGAAAGTCCAATTTAGAAAAGCAGCAAAGAATATTAAATACACAGGAAGAAGCTCATCAAAAATATGCAAAACATCTCTCTGAGGAAAACTTTAAATGAGTTTGAAAAGACACAAAAGTAGACTTAGACAAATGAATGGAAATCATTTCCTGTTCTTGGAAGGATGACTCAGCATCACAAATAAAGATGTCAGTTCTCACTCGGCTAAATAAGTTTCATATAATCTCTGTGAAAACACCAACAAATCTGTGTTTTATGGAGTCAGACACATTGATACCAAAGTTCATTTGGCAAAAGCAACACACATGCAAGAATATCCAGAAAAATTAAGGAAAATTTGTGCAGGGGGTCTAGACCAACAGACATTAAAACATACCACAAGGCCTCTATAATTAAAACACTGTGGTACTGGCTTATGTGTATACCATAGACCGGTGGAACAGAACAGAGAGCTCAGAAATAGACCTAAGGACATATGGAAATTTATTATAAGATAAAGCTGGCATCTTAAATCACTGAGATAAAAATAAACATTTTAATAAGTAGTGCTGGGTAGCCATTTGAATAAATATAAAATTAGGTCTACATCACACCTTGTGCCCCGGAACAAACTCCAATTAGATAAGGGATCTAAATTTCAAAATAAAACCATACAAGCACCAAAAACAAAACAAAAAGCCCCAAAACCATGAGTTAATTTCTCTTTTAACAGTAGTGTGGGGTTGGGCACAGTGGTTCACGCCTGTGAGCGTGAACCAGCACTTTTGGAAACCAACGCGGGTGGATCACCTGAGGTCAGGAGTTCAACACCAGCCAGGCCAACATGGAGAAACCCCATCTGTACTAAAATTACAAAAATTAGCTGGGTGTGATGGCATGTTCCTGTAGCCCCAGCTACTCTGGAGGCTGAAGCACAAGAATTGCTTGAACCTGGGAGGCAGAGGCTGCAGTAAGCTGAGATCGCACCACTGCACTCCAGCCTGGGTTGGATCGCACCACTGCACTCCAGCCTGGGTGAGACTCTGTCTCAAAACAAACAAATAAACAAACAAACAAAACCAACAGCATGGGAACGACTTTCTAACTATGATTAAAAAAAGAATATGCAATATAAAATAAATGTGACTATGTAACTTTTTATAAGTTTGGATGATGAAAATTACCATAGACATAGTCGAAAAATAACTGACAAACTAGGAGAAAATGTTTGCACCATGTATCATAGATAAAAGGGTAATATCTGTAATATATATAAAAACTCTTTCAAAATGATAAAACCACGGATCAAAAACCCAACAGAAAAATCAACAACTTACAAGAAATATAAAATGGCCCTTAAACATATAAAAATTGTTCTAAGTTTCATATAACTAGAAAAGTAAAAACTAAAACAACATTGAGATACCATTTCTCACCTATTTGGCTACAATTAAAAACTACAGCCCAGGTGCAGTGGCTTACACCTGTAATCCCACAACTTTGGGAGGCCAAGGCGGGTGGATCACCTGAGGTCAGGCGTTCAAGACCAGCCTGGCCAACATGGTGAAACTCCATCTCTACTAAAAATACAAAAATATTAGTCAGTCATGGTGGTGGGCACCTGTAATCCCAGCTACTTGGGAGGCTGAGGCATGAGAATCACTTGAACCCGGGAGGCGGAGGTTGCAGTGAGCTGAGACGGTGCCATTGTACTCCAGCTTGGGCAGCAAGAATGGAACTCTGTCTCAAAAAAAAAAAAAAAAAAGAAAGAAAGAAAGAAAGAAAAAGAAAAAAGAAAAGTACAACAGCATATTCAATGGGCAAGGGTTTGAGGAAATAGTCTTATATGTTGCTGGTGTGAATGCAAACTGGTTCAAGTTTTTGTAGGTGAATTTGGCAAAATCTAATAAAACTATACATGTACTTTCTTTTTAATCTAGAAATTGCACATCTAGGATTTTACCCTGAAGATATATCTTTAACAATGCACAAGGTCATTCATTACAGCATTTGTAATTGCAAAATATTAAAAACCAACCTAAATACCCTTTCCTAGGAGAATGGTTCCACAACTTATGGTATAGTCACTCAATGGAGTACCATGGTTGTTTAAAAAAAAAAAAAAAAGGAATGAAGAAAATGTCCATGAACTTATCTGGCATGATTTCCAGAGTATATTGTAAAGCGAAGAAGGCAGGATGCAGAATAATATTTACACTGTAGTATCCTATCTTTTGTGTAAGAAAGAGCATAAGGAAATAAACATGAATCTGCTCCTTTGGATACCGGGATAGACCAAGTAATCCCACCACAAGGGGGTTGGTGGGAATGAAACAGAAACAATAGGGAACCAATGTGTCACATACTCATCAAAGTAATCACTAAAAATCAACCCAGATATGTGGGGAATCCAAAAGGGAATACAATGAATCTAACTTTTGTTCTTTAAAAACAAATGAATTATAGATTCTGGAAATTAGCCCTTTGTCAGATGAGTAGATTGCAAAAATTTTCTCCCATTCTGTAGGTTGCCTGTTCACTCTGATGGTAGTTTCTTTTGCTGTGCAGAAGCTCTTTAGTTTAATTAGATCCCATTTGTCAATTTTGGCTTTTGCTGCCGTTGCTTTTGGTGTTTTAGACATGAAGTCCTTGCCCATGCCTATGTCCTGAATGGTACTACCTAGATTTTCTTCTAGGGTTTTTATGGTATTAGGTCTAACATTTAAGTCTCTAATCCATCTTGAATTAATCTTCGTATAAGGAGTAAGGAAAGGATCCAGTTTCAGCTTTCTACTTATGGCTAGCCAATTTTCCCAGCACCATTTATTAAATAGGGAATCCTTTCCCCATTTCTTGTTTTTCTCAGGTTTGTCAAATATCAGATGGTTGTAGATGTGTGGCATTATTTCTGAAGGCTCCGTTCTGTTCCATTGGTCTATATCTCTGTTTTGGTACCAGTACCATGCTGTTTTGGTTACTGTAGCCTTGTAGTATAGTTTGAAGTCAGGTAGCGTGACGCCTCCGGCTTTGTCCTTTTGACTTAGGATTGTCTTGGCAATGCGGGCTCTTTTTTGGTTCCATATGAACTTTAAAGCAGTTTTTTCCAATTCGGTGAAGAAACTCATTGGTAGCTTGATGGGGATGGCATTGAATCTATAAATTACCTTGGGCAGTATGGCCATTTTCACAATATTGATTCTGCCTATCCATGAGCATGGTATGTTCTTCCATTTGTTTGTGTCCTCTTTTATTTCACTGAGCAGTGGTTTGTAGTTCTCCTTGAAGAGGTCCTTTACATCCCTTGTAAGTTGGATTCCTAGGTATTTGATTCTCTTTGAAGCAATTGTGAATGGAAGTTCATTCCTGATTTGG
>NC_045455.1:86558820-86559491 GCF_002776525.5 Piliocolobus tephrosceles
TTTGCACATTAATTTTGTATCCTGAGACTTTGCTGAAGTTGCTTATCAGCTTAAGAAGATTTTGGGCTGAGATGATGGGGTTTTCTAAATACACAATCATGTCATCTGCAAACAGGGACAATTTGACTTCTTCTTTTCCTAACTGAATACCCTTGATTTCTTTCTCTTGCCTGATTGCCCTAGCCAGAACTTCCAACACTATGTTGAATAGGAGTGGTGAGAGAGGGCATCCCTGTCTTGTGCCAGTTTTCAAAGGGAACTTTTCCAGTTTTTGCCCATTCAGTATGATATTAGCTGTGGGTTTGTCATAAATAGCTCTTATTATTTTGAGGTACGTTCCATCAATACCGAATTTGTTGAGCGTTTTTAGCATGAAGGGCTGTTGAATTTTGTCAAAAGCCTTTTCTGCATCTATTGAGATAATCATGTGGTTCTTGTCTTTGGTTCTGTTGATATGCTGGATTACGTTGATTGATTTGCGAATGTTGAACCAGCCTTGCATCCCAGGGATGAAGCCCACTTGATCATGGTGGATAAGCTTTTTGATGTGCTGCTGAATCCGGTTTGCCAGTATTTTATTGAGGATTTTTGCATCGATGTTCATCAGGGAGATTGGTCTAAAATTCTCTTTTTTTGTTGTGTCTCTGCCAGGCTTTGGTATCAGGATGATG
>NC_045455.1:86574491-86600368 GCF_002776525.5 Piliocolobus tephrosceles
CCAGCCTGGGCGACAGAGCGAGACTCCGTCTCAAAAAAAAAAAAAAAAAAAAAAAGAAGAAACTGCATCAACTAACGAGCAAAATAACCAGCTAACATCATAATGACAGGATCAAGTTCACACATAACAATATTAACCTTAAATGTAAATGGACTAAATGGTCCAATTAAAAGACACAGACTGTCAAATTGGATAAAGAGTCAAGACCCATCAGTCTGCTGTCTTCAGGAGACCCATCTCACATACAGAGACACACATAGGCTCAAAATAAAGGGATGGAAGAAGATCTACCAAGCAAATGGAAAACAAAAAAAGGCAGGGGTTGCAATCCTAGTCTCTGATAAAACAGACTTTAAACCAACAAAGATCAGAAGAGACAAAGAAGGCCATTACATAATGATAAAGGGATCAATTCAACAAGAAGAGCTAACTATCCTAAATATAAATGCACTCAATACAGGAGCACCCAGATTCATAAAGCAAGTCCTTAGAGACTTACAAAGAGACTTAGACTCCCATACAATAATAATGGGAGACTTTAACACTCCACTGTCAACATTAGACAGATCAACGAGACAGAAAGTTAACAAGGATATCCAGGAATTGAACTCAACTCTGCATCAAGTGGACCTAACAGACATCTACAGAACTCTCCACCCCAAATCAGCAGAATATACACTCTTCTCAGCATCACATCACACTTATTCCAAAATTGACCACATGGTTGGAAGTAAAGCACTCCTCAGCAAATGTAAAAGAACAGAAATTATAACAAACTATCTCTCAGACCACAGTGCAATCAAACTAGAACTCAGGACTGAGAAAATCAAAACCGCTCGACGACACGGAAACTGAACAACCTGCTCCTGAATGACTACTGGGTACATAACGAAATGAAGGCAGAAATAAAGATGTTCTTTGAAACCAATGAGAACAAAGATACAACATATCAGAATCTCTGGGACACATTTAAAGCAGTGTGTAGAGGGAAATTTATAGCACTAAATGCCCACAAGAGAAAGCTGGAAAGATCTCAAATTGACACCCTAACATCATAGTTAAAAGAACTAGAGAAGCAAGAGCAAACACATTCGAAAGCTAGTAGAAGGCAAGAAATAACTAAGATCAGAGCAGAACTGAAGGAGATAGAGACACAAAAAACCGTTCAAAAAAATCAATGAATCAAGGAGCTGATTTTTTGAAAAGATCAACAAAACTGATAGACCACTAGGAAGACTAATAAGGAAGAAAAGAGAGAAGAATCAAATAGATGCAATAAAAAATGATAAAGGGGATATCACCACTGACCCCACAGAAATACAAGCTACCATCAGAGAATACTATAAACACCTCTACACAAATAAACTAGAAAATCTAGAAGAAATGGATAAATTCCTGGACACATACACTCTCCCAAGACCAAACCATGAAGAAGTTGAATCCCTGAACAGACCAATAGCAGGTTCTGAAATTGAGGCAATAATTAGTAGCCTACCAACCAAAACAAGTCCAGGACCAGACGGATTCACAGCTGAATTCCACTAGAGGTACAAGGAGGAGCTGGTACCATTCCTTCTGAAACTATTCCAATCAATAGAAAAAGAGGGAATCCTCCCTAACTCATTTTATGAGGTCAGCATCATCCTGATACCAAAGCCTGGCAGAGACACAACAACAAAAAAAGAGAATTTTAAACCAATATCCCTGATGAACATTGATGCCAAAATCCTCACTGCCAATACTGGCAAACCGAAACCAGTAGCACATCAAAAAGTTTATCCACCATGATCAAGTGGGCTTCATCCCTGGGATGCAAGGCTGGTTCAACATACGCAAATCAATAAACGTAATCCAGCACATAAATAGAACCAAAGACAAAAACCACATGATTATCTCAACAGATGCAGAAAAGGCCTTTGACAAAATTCAACAGCCTTCACGCTAAAAACTCTCAATAAATTTGGTATTGATGGAATGAATCTCAAAATAATAAGAGCTATTTATGACAAACCCACAGCCAATATCATACTGAATGGGCAAAAACTGGAAGCATTCCCTTTGAAAACTGGCACAAGACAGGGATGCCCTCTCTCACCACTCCTATTCCACATAGTGTTGGAAGTTCTGGCTACAGCAATCCAGCAAGAGAAAGAAATAAAGGGTATTCAATTAGGAAAAGAAGAACTCAAATTGTCCCTGTTTGCAGATGACATGCTTGTATATTTAGAAAACCCCATCGTCTCAGCCCAAAATCTCCTTAAGCTGATAAGCAACTTCAGCAAAGGCTCAGGATACAAAATCAATGTGCAAAAATCACAAGCATTCTTATACACCAGTAACAGACAAACAGAGAGCCAAATCATGAATGAACTCCCATTCACAGTTGCTTCAAATAGAATAAAATACCTAGGAATCCAACTTACAAAGGATGTGAAGGACCTCCTCAAGGAGAACTACAAACCACTGCTCAGTGAAATAGAGGAGGACACTAACAAATGGAAGAACATACCATGCTCATGGATAGGAAGAATCAATATCATGAAAACGGCCATACTGCCCAAGGTAATTTATAGATTCAATGCCATCCCCATTAAGTTACCAATGACTTTCTTCACAGAATTGGAAAAAACTGCTTTAAAGTTCACATGGAACCAAAAGAGACCCCGCATTGCCAAGACAATCCTAAGTCAAAAGAACAAAGCTGGAGGCGTCACGCTACCTGACTTCAAACTATATTACAAGGCTACAGTAACCAAAACAGCATGGTACTGGTACCAAAACAGAGATATAGACCAATGGAACAGAACAGAGTCCTCAGAAATAATACCACACATCTACAGCCATCTGATCTTTGACAAACCTGACAAAAACAACAAATAGGGAAAGGATTCCCTATTTAATAAATGGTGCTGGGAAAATTGGCTAGCCATAAGTAGAAAGCTGAAACTGGATCCTTTCCTTACTCCTTATATTAAAATTAATTCAAGATGGATTAGAGACTTAAATGTTAGACCTAAAACCATAAAAGCCCTAGAAGAAAACCTAGGTAATACCATTCAGGACATAGGCATGGGCAAGGACTTCATGTCTAAAACACCAAAAGCAGCAGCAACAAAAGCCAAAATGACAAATAGGATCTAATTAAACTAAAGAGCTTCTGCACAGCAAAAGCAACTACCATCAGAGTGAACAGGCAACCTACAGAATGGGAGAAAACTTTTGCAATCTACTCATCTGACAAAGGGCTAATATCCAGAACCTACAAAGAACTCAAACAAATATACAAGAAAAAAACAAACAACCCCATCAAAAAGTGGGGAAAGGATATGAACAGACATTTCTCAAAAGAAGACATTCATACAGCCAACAGACACATGAAAAAATGCTCATCATCACTGGCCATCAGAGAAATGCAAATCACAACCACAATAAGATACCATCTCACACCAGTTAGAATGGCAATCATTAAAAAGTCAGGAAACAACAGGTGCTGGAGAGGATGTGGAGAAATATGAACGCTTTTACACTGTTGGTGGGACTGTAAACTAGTTCAACCATTGTGGAAGAGAGTGTAGTAATTCCTCAAGGATCTAGAACTAGAAATCCCATTTGACCCAGCCATCCCATTACTGAGTATATACCCAAAGGATAAATAAATCATGCTGCTATAAAGACACATGCACACACGTTTGTCGTGGCACTATTTACAATAGCAAAGACTTGGAATCAACCCAAATGTCCATCAGTGACAGACTGGATTAGGAAAATGTGGCACATATACACCATGGAATACTATGTGGCCATAAAAAAGGATGAGTTCGTGTCCTTAGTAGGGACATGGATGCAGCTGGAAACCATCATTCTCAGCAAACTATCGCAAGAACAGAAAACCAAACACCGCATGTTCTCAGTCATAGGTGGGAATTGAATAATGAGATCACTTGGACACACGAAGGGGAACATCACACACCAGGACCTATTGTGGGGAGGGGGGAGCGGGGACAGATAGCATTAGGAGATATACCTAATGTAAATGACGAGTTAATGGGTGCAGCACACCAACATGGCACATGTATATGTATGTAACAAACCTGCATGTTGTGCAAATGTACCCTAGAACTTAAATTTAAAAAAAAAAGAAGAAGAAAAGAAAATATTTGTAACACATACGATAGAACACTAGGCTCTCTAATATGTAATTTATTACAAATCAATATGGAAAAGATGAACAACTTGAGGAGGAAAGAATAAGCAGTAGATGGGGAAGTGCTTTCTCTCTTTGGAGAATAGCATAGTGCAAAGATTTGACATTCTTAAAAAGTGTAACTTTCACAGGTTCTAATGATTAGGGGAAAAATGTATACCTGTATACACTCTGCCAAATTACCATGTGTATCCTTGAACTCCCAAGCATACTTCCTGGGGAGAGGGTTTGCTAAATGCACAGGAATGAAGAGCTAACGACACTTTGGTTATTAACCCTGGCTATTGTTGACATAGGGCCATCTGATGACCCTCTCTTCAGTCCATGAAGGGAACAAAGGCCAGATGTGAGAGATTCCAGAATAGATTATTGTCTTCTTTGATTAGATATTCGGTGTTTTCAATTTGTTGAGTAAATGTCATGGTAAGTGGATACACGATCTCATCTTTTCCAGAACTTCAGGTCTTTATAAATCCACAATTTCTGTGCTGCTTAGAGGTGCTCTTAAGATCTCAAGTGATTCATAAATTCTGCAAGGGCAAAGCCACATCTTTATTTCTTCTTTATTGCCTCCCACCATGTCACTGGACTTCTTCACGCATGCTGTACACATGCTGACCACTTATATAGATGCATGTGTAACTAAACATGGAGATACATATTCATTTCCAGATGCAACATTCCTTCTATCTCGGATCTTCTGAGATTATTTTCCTCATTTTCAGGTTCCTTTAAGGAGAGTGTGTGGGTGGGTAAATCTTTAAATCTTTGTCTAAAAAATCTCTTGATTTGTGAAAGCTGGTTTCACTGGAAGTCCTGTTACAGACTGGCAGTTACTTTTCCCCACCATCGTCTGCCTTCCATTGTTATTGGTAAGGCATTCATTCCCAGCATTCATTCTCAGCGTATCTGTTTTTCCTTCTGTAGATTCTCCTTTGCTATGACTGCTATATAAGCCTTCTGTTTGTCTTTCATGTTCTGCAATTTTCACCACACAGTGGTTAGGTATGAACTTCTCTTTATTCACCTTGTTTCATTATTCCTTTGTAAGTCTGAGGATTCATGCTACTTATGAATTTCCTATTGATTTGTTTATGGCTTTAATTTTCATTTGTTTGCCATTTGTTCTCCTTTGGGTTTTACTTATTAATTCTGAAAAATTCTTAGCCCCTATTGCTTTTAATAATGCCTCTTCCAATTCTCTCTGTTCTTTTTTTCTGGAACTTTTCATACATTGGCCCACTTCATTTTCTCCTTGGAGTTTCTTAACATCTTCGATATTTTTCCTTTCTTGGTGTTTCTGGGTTACACTTTGGGTAATTTCTTCAAATTTTCGGTTCATGAATTATCTATTCTGTAACTGAGCTGCACTAAGTTTTGATTTCAATTTTATTTCCAAGTTCTTGAATTTCTGCTCCTTTGATATCTTTTCATAATCTTTGAACCATACTTTGGATTCCTTCTGTCAGAGGTGTTTGAACCAGGGCAACTGCATCTTCAACAGGAGATGGATAAACGAGGCTGAGACCTACTGGGCTGCACTGCCAGATGGTTAAGGCATTCTAAGTCACAGGACGAGACAGGAGGTCGGCACAAGGTAATAAAGACATTGCTGAGAAAACAGGTTGCAGTAAAGAACCCGGCCAAGACCCACCAAAACCAAGATAGCGACGAGTGTCCTTTGGTCGTCCTTGCTGCTACACCGTCAGCAGCACCATGACAGTTTACAAATGCCACAGCAATGTCAGGACGTTACTCTACACGATCATAAAAAGGGGAAGCATGAATAATCCACCTCTCGTTTAGCATAACATCAAGAAATAACCATAAAAATGAGCAACCAGCAGCCCTCGGGGCTGCTCTGTCTATGGAATAGCCATTCTCTTATTCCTCTACTTTCTTAATAAACTTGCTTTCACTTTACTCTATGGACTCGCCCTGAATCCTTCTTTGTGCAAAATCCAAGAATCGTCTCTTGGGTTCTTGGGGATCTGGACCCCTTTCCTATAATACTTCTGTTTGTAAAAACCCATATTATAGATCCTTATTTTGAACACCATTGACGATACTTCTAATCTCAGAAGTCTTCTGCATGTGTTCTGTCATTGTCTCTACTGACTCTAATGTTGGGCTGTTTGTGTGTGTTTTGTGATTTTTTTAAAAAAACGTGTGCTTCTCTTTTCAGCACTTTATGTGTAGGAACCCTTTGAGGTCTGGTTTGAGAATGCATACCTCTGGGAGCTTTTCCTTTTATTTCTTCTGCAGTAGTACTTCAGGTCCAGGTTCATTTCCAATTTAAATTCTTTCCTTTTCATTTTCAGACCAGGCAAATAGTAGAATGAGAGACATCTGGGCTGGGCAGGGGACACAGATTATCAGGAGAAACTCTTAATTTTTCTTTTTTTCCGACACAGTTTCACTCTGTTGCCCAGGCTGGAGGGTAGTGGCATGATCTCTGCTCACTGCAACCTCTACCTCCTGGGTTCAAGCAATTCTCCCTGCCTCAGCCTCCCAAGTAGCTGGGATTACAGGTGTCCGCCACCACGCCTGGCTAATTTTTGTATTGTTAGTAGAGACAAGGTTTCGCCATGTTGGCCAGGCTGGTCTCAAACTCCTGACCTCAGGTGGTCCATCTGCTTCAGCTGCCCAAAGTGCTGGGATTACAGGCGTAAGCCACCATGCCTGGCCTTTTTTCTTTGCTTCAGCATAACCTTTTAAATTTTATTTTGAAATTATAAGTCATATCAAACACACAGAGAAGTATAGTAAGTAATATAACAGATACGTGTATTTACAATACCAAGATAAAAGAGATGGTTTTTGCTCTGTTCACAATTCTCTTTCTTTCTAATTTCTAATTATTTTATGATTCTCTGTTTTACGGAAAAACATACATGTCAATTCATATTAACAAAATACAACAATCATGTTCAAAGATTGAAATGTGAAAGAATATAATGATTTTACTCTAACATATATTAAACAAACCTGGCTTAATTTATAAAGAGGATTACTGGTTTGAGTCAGGGTGTATAGGAAAAGGTAAGCATTTGGAATACTTGTGGAGAGAAATTGGAAGGAAATGACAAAAATAAATAAAAGGGTTGATAAAGAGCTCTGAGAGCTCAACTGTGATTGGAGGCACAGGTTGCGAATGGCTGGCAATTGTGGGTACCCACACTGCAGTGTCCACCTATGAATGGGGTTCTGCTTTGTGGGTCCAGCAGAAGGACAAAAAGTTAGGAAACCTACCAGTAGAGTAATTCACAGCAGTGAATAGCCTCCAGACTGAACAAGGTGGTCAGACATGACGCATTATACCCTCATGCCTTTGGAACTCAGGCACGACTGACCAGCATTAACATTAAAATAGAGATCTTAAGACTGGAAAAACAGACTCTTTGTAGCAATAACACAGCAAATTCCAACCTGACTCTAGTATAGCATCTCATGACAGATAGCAGGTCCTGAAAGAAATCAAAGTATTTTCTCTCAAAATACATTTCTTTGGCATATTTTGAAATGGCACTGCAGAGCTGTCTCTTGTGGGAACAACCTATATTCCATAGCGCAGTGGCCCCCAACCTTGTTGGCACCAGGGACTGATTTCGTGGAAGGGGCAATTTTTCCACGGACAGGCGGGTGGGGGGTGTTTCAGGATGAAACTGTTCCACCTTAGATCATCAGGCATTAGATTCTTATAAAGGAGGGCGCAACCTAGATCCCTCACATGCGCAGTTCACAACACGGTTTGTTTTCCTATGAGAATCCAGTGCTGCCGCTGACGGGACAGTAGGCGGAGCTCAGGAGGTAATGCTTGTGCTCACCCACTGCTCACCTCCTGCTCACCTCCTGCTGTGCAGCCTGCTTCCTGACAGGCCACGGAACCAGAATGGGTACCAGTTCGTGGACAGGGGGTTGGGGACCCCCGCTGGGGAGAATCGTCTTCCCTTTCTAAGTCTTTTCCTGATCCAGGAGAGATTAACTAAGAGTCTGGAACCTTTTTAGGTCTGATAAGAGACATTTACCATCTATTCTCTCTGAAGCCTGCTTCCTGGAGGCTTCACCTGCATAATAAGAACCTTAGTTGCCACAACCCCTTACCTTAACCCTGACATTACTTTCTATTGATTCCAGGTCTTTAACTTAAACTCTTTCAACCAGTTGCCAGTCATCCACCTAAGACCTGGAAGCCTCCCCTCCCCTCTGCTTCTAGTTGTCCCACCTTTCTGGACCAAACCAATGATTACCTGTACACCTTACATGTATTAATGGATGTCTGCCTGTAACTTTTGTCCCCCTTAAATGTATAAAAATCAAGTTGTAACCCAATTACCTTGGGCACATGTTCTCATGACCTTTTGAGAATGTGCCTCGAGCCTTGGTCACACGTATTTGGCTCAGAATACACCTCTTTAAATATTTACAGAGTTTGACTTTTTTCTTTGACATTGTGGTATCAACCCTGTGGACAAAATCATATAGGAGCTGTGAAAGGAAAATAAATCTTGGGGCCCCCAAATCGCTAAGCTAAAGGGAAAAGTCAAGCTGAAAACTGCTTAGGGCAAACCTGCCTCCCATTCCGTTCAAAGTCACCCCTCTGCTCACAGAGACACACGCATATCTGATTGCCTCCTTTGGAAAAGCTAATCAGAAACTCCAAAGAATGCAACAGTTTGTCTTTTATCTACCTATGACCTGGAAGCCCCCTCCCCACTTCGAGTTGTCCCACCTTTTCCAGACCGAACCAAAAGAAAACAAGAAATGAATCCAAGTTCTTTGAGTGTAAATGGAGGCCAGACTTAGGCCCCTAGAGAAGGAAGTTTAGCCTCAGTAATTATCCTGCCTGGGTCATTACAAATGAAGACAACTAGAAGCTATTTTGCTGGATTCCTGTGTTTAAAACACTCAAGGTGCCACATTCGATCAAGTGATGACAAAATTAATCAGATAAACGATAAAAAAGTACTTAGAAGAGAACAAAGCCAACCTCCTTGACTCTGTCTTTATTTTCCCACTGGTGATATTAGCAACTTCACGGTACCTGTCACGGTGCTACACTCAATGTCAACTCTGGTAAAAACATGGGGATTGAGTCAGAGAGACCTGGAATGGTTACAACCTCCCCATCCTGGTCATCTGCCCAAACACCTGGATTAATTCCATGGAGACTGGAGTTGGGGGACAGTCCTTCTTGGGCTCTGGGGGTAGAGGCCATGCTGAGTCCTCAGAGCCATAGGTGTGCAATCTCACGGGGCAGTGAACAGGCACTTACTGCAGCACAAAGCTCTGTGCTCTGGTAAGCGCATGCTCAGAGTGAAGCGGTGGCCCAGTTGTGTAAATGTGCTGGATTTCTAGTTGTGAAAAGCTACCAGAGTGTCTAGTCTTCCTTTGAGTAACTGTAAATAGGCCTAACATGATTGTAACATGCTGACTGCCTTTCATGGGACCTCAGATCACTAGATGGTGGAATGGAGTCTGCCAGTCCCAGTAAGTGGCTTTGCCAGGCACGCATTAAGTAATCCGAAGCCAATGTCTGCTTAAACACCTTCCCCAAACACCCCCCATAACTCATCTTTCACCAAGGCCTACTGGTTTTTACCACACACGTGTCTCCTAATGTCACCTGCCTTGCTCCTGCTTACTTTTGTCCAGGAGGGCATCATCTCTTGTCTCATTCCTTTAACATCCCCTTGCGGGTCTCCCTCACTTCACTCCGGCCCCTCTCCCCTCCTTTGTTCATCCTGTACAAGAGGGATCTTCACGGGCTCATGACCTCACACGCTCCTGCCACATGTCCAGCCCACGGCTTACCGGCTTTCTCTTGTTCTTAGGGGAAGAGCCTTCATTCATCTGCCCACCTGTCATGCCCCTGCCCAGTCCAGCCTGGTAGTCTCTTCTCCATCCCTCCTTCTTAGGCTCTTAGAGGACTTCTCCCACCACAGGGCTTGGTGCTGAAGCTCCCTCCACTTGCAATCTGCATCATTTTACCTCTGCATCTGCCCAATGGATTGTTTGGCTCTCGGCTCAATGGTCACTTTAGAACTGTTTCCTTCATCTCCTCTGCAAGGTCAGCTCTGCCTTCCATGTGCAGTCACTGGGCAGTGGGCCTCTCCCCTGAGCCACTTATGACACACGTCTGTAAAGTTCTGAATTTACGCATATCTTTCAGGTTATATGTAAACTCGGTCAGGGCAGGGGCTGCTACCCTGCCCCCCCAACTCAATCCCCAGTGCCTAGCATCCTGCCTAGCACATAGTAAGCACTCAGTAAATATCTGTGGAATGAACAAATGAAAACTCTGAGATTCTGGGCCTTTACACTTTTAAACCCTTAGAGTGGTAAATCTACCCAGACACAAACAGCGAGGCTGGAGGAATTGCCTTTGAACCCCTCCCCTCTGTGAGTGGGAAGAGCAGGCCCTATCGGGATCTGTAGTCTGCTCCCAACTCAGCTCTGACTTTTGCAAACCCAGCAGCGGGGAGTCATCACGCATTTCCATCTCTAAGATATCTGCTGTTTAGAATGTACGCTTTTTGGAGTTACTCTTACGGGGAGAAACTGGGCAGTTGGACTCACTGCTCTACAACAATGTACATAATGTAAATGAATAAATACAGAAGAAAATTAACTCATTAAAAAATCTGTTGACAAATAGAAAGTGACAAAGACTGTCTCCTTGACCAAACTTTGGTTAGACTCCTCTGAGCCTCTTTTCAACCAGGCCTCCTCCTTGAGGCACGTCTTCCACCTGTCCAGTCCCGCTGGAGCAAGAATCTGGCTAAGTCATTTTAGTGAGAATCCCCCCTGCCCTTGTTATCTGATCACTCTCCATTGCTGATCAAAGTCCTCAACCCTCACCTAGATCTCTCATCACCCTGTCCTGCCTTCAGCAAGAAACCTGTCAAGTCAGATTAGCGCAAATCCCTTACCCTTGATGTCTCCTCTTAGAAATGTTCCATCCCCTTACCCTTCACCCTGCCCCTGGGCTGTAAGTCACTGGCTGCCTTTGTAGTATTCAGAGTTGAGTCCCATCTCTCTCTCCTATTGCAAAAGTTTTGACGCTGATCACAATAGTTCTGAATAAAGTCTTCCTTAGTTTTAACAAGTGTTAGGATAACTTTTTTTTCTCTAACAAAAGGAAAGACTTTTCCTGATGAGGGTCTTATACCTTGACATTTTGCATGGATTGAGTAATGCATTCTCTCCATGCATTATTCAACATTAAACTTCTTCATTCATTCATTCATTCATTTCTTCAGAGCATTCTGTGTAGGTAATTCCTTTATCTTTCCCACATTTACTGAGGGTCCAAGAAGCTGAGGGCCGCTGTGCTATTATAGGCTTCATTATAAAATGTGCTATATGGACTGAAATGGGATTCCCTGTTTGAGACAGAGAGTTCACTGCATCCCATGTGGGACAGCGCTAGGAAAGGTTTGATCAGAAACATGAGTCATATCTTTCTTCCAGTGGGTAGGAGTCCTTCCTTTTTGGCAAACAAGAAAATGTCTCACTTTAGTCATGCTTGGAAGAGATGACGTTCTGGGTGCAGGTGGTTCTATCCCTGATTGGCTCAGAACACAGCAACTCTACCCAGACATTCATTCGTCCCTAAGCTGGGGAAAAAGGACAGACAACAACCAGGAAGGGCTCAGCAGCAACAGGCAAACCTGCATTAGAGACTTCAGCACTGGGGAATATGAGGCAACTGCCAAGGATGGATGGGATGGGGCGGGGAGGCTAAAGGAATTCCCTGTCCCCATTTCCGCCCTTTCTGAAGGGTAGAGGAAGACACCTAAGAAAAGGCTTATGGAGCATTCTAATGGCTTCCTTCCATGGACCTTTTCTTGTGGTCCTGACATCTCTACTTTTTGGTCTCCTCTGTGCCTGGGCATTTGGGTCACAAGGAGAGGTCGGGAATCTGCAGGTGTGAAACACCTAGCACCCAGGGCTGCTCTGAGCATCGCTCTTCAGAGAGCAGGGACAGGCCACAGAGCTACCCTAGGGACCACAGGGACAATGAAATCAGACATGATCTTCTGGTTGGACCATAAAAGAACACGTGTTGCGCTGGTATTTTGGTAGCATGGCCTAGTATTTCTCACAAATGTTGGCACATTTTCAGCCAGCCTTATCATGCTTCTGAGACTTTATCTTGTACCAACAACTGGCGCCTGGAAACCTGTGTTGGTCCTGCTCCCTGCTGAACTCTGGAGCCCAGCAGAGTGGCTGGCCCACCGTGGACCCTCAAGACAAATGTAATGAATGGGCAAATGTGAACGGGGTTGGGATTAAAATTGCATCCCAACACTAGCATTACCAACTGATATAGCAGTCCTCACAATTGTCCTTTTCAAAGCATAGCTAGGTGTTTTTAGGCCACCAGCATAGCTTGAACAGGAGCTGTGGTCTGTTTTCAGCTAGAAATAACTGTTAAAGGTAAGCAGTTTAAACTAAGACAGGCAAGGGGCATTGTTGGCTGGAGTCCCAGGCTAGGGGCTGCCATGTGTGAATGATATCCAGGCTGGCAGGCAAGCCTATTTCTCGTTGAAGCACTGGATGTCGGCAGTGTGTACCCTGGGGAGATGTCAGCAGCTGTGCAGACAGGTCTCGTGTTCCCAAGCTATTGTCAGAACTGTAGATAAGAGGAACAAACCACACGGATCACGGTCCCTGGTAATCACGAGTAGCAGAGGCCTTTATCTTAATCCTTTAGCTCTTGAGAGACCCAGACTTTGCTAACGGACATGGGAATTCAGAATCCAGCTTGGCCTGAGCTCCTCTCATGGCCTGTTTGGGTTTCCTCTCTATATGCTGAAACAGCATCCAAATCATGAATGCGTGCACCAGGTCAAGTCCCGCTTCCGAGGATATTTTCTTTGGAACAGAATGTAACATGTCAGACCTTGGATTACAAAAAGCTGGTATTTTTAATTGAGTAAGGGTCATAAATAATTATGATTCTAACAGAAAGTTCAGATGATACCAGAAATCTAATGGAGACAGGATTTCCCCTGGGCTTGGATAAGTAAATGGAACTCATCATTACTTCGCTGCACCACGGAAAAGTTTCTTCCCATAGAAGACTATTCTTTTGGCTGTAGTATCTCCCTTTATCGTCTACCTTTCTCCAGACATAGTCACAGAAAGAGTATTTTATAAATACCTACAGACTTTTTTTTCTCCCTTTGGGGATTTTGCTGGGTGCACTGAAAAAGCATTCATTAGCTTAAAAGTATTTTTCAAAATGCAACCCCACTTCAGGTTTAATTATATACAATATAGGTCAACTTATTTTAAATGGTCCCAAAGTGGCTGTCCCTGAACTACTTTATATGTTTTGCATGAGTAAGTTTTCCTATTACTGAGAAAAAGTGGACAGTTAGAAGCTAAAGACAAATGTTTCCTCTATGTAAGTGGCCTGTGGATGGTTCTCCAGGACAGTAATAAGCAGATGGAACTGGAAGATGCTGCGTCTCCAGGTGCCGCATCTCCTTTTCCAGCAGATTTGAACGGCCTGCCCCTCCCGTGGCACAGTCCCTGCCCTTGGCAGAGAGAGATTCCTTCTCGCCGGGCTTCTGCATGCACTTTCCGATGGGATCTAACATGCTAGGGGCTGGTTCTGTCCCCAAAAAGGGAGGGAAGGTGGCAGGCCTGGTGTGGCAGGAATGCAAAACTGAAAGCCCCAGGATGACAAATCTTCCCTATACAGACACACTTTTTACTCAAATCAGAAGACATTTTCCCACGTGAAACAAAATTTGAAAAGAGTCACTTAGTCATCCTTGCCTTAGAAACATGTCCCTGCCTTCGCTATAGGCACAGTGACCATTCTCTCTTGCTGCAGGGCCTCCAGAGGAGCTCACTGGGTCACCCTGCTGCCCCCATACGTGAGATGACCATGAACTTAAAATAGACCTCACATTTTTCCTTTTCCTTTAGTCTTCACATCTATTTTAAAATATATTTTTTACTAAGATGGCTGGTAGGCATTACACTGCCTAAAGACCTGCATGAGGAAAAAAAAAAAAAGTATATATATATATAACATACTCAATTTTCATGTCATTTTAAACTTGTGTTTGCCATTTGCCATGACTTGTACGTCATTTAACAAGACTAGAAGCAGCCAGGGAAACAGCCAAAATTACAAAGAATATATATCCATCATTAAATACATGTCTGTGTTAAGTGGCTAGACTCTGTGGCCCAATATTATCGAATAGGTGCAATGCAATCTACACTCAATCTACAACCTCGCTGCCTCCCCACACGGCTTAGTGTTTATTCCAACTTTGTTCTCTTGCTCATGTTGCTGTATCATTGCCTCCCCTCTCCTCTGTCCCTCAGTCACCCAGGTTTCTCTCATTTGAGGCTATTTTTCTCCAGGAGGCCTCTCCACTCATTTCCAGAGCACTGTGATCTTTGGTAATTAATCACACACTGACTTAAATCTTCCCATTGTGTCATGTGTTCATTTAATCTCACGAATGAGGCCAACTCCATAAGGGAAAGTGCTGTGTCTTACACGAAGGCAGAATCTCTCCGGACCCAGGGAACGAAGGCTCACAGCAGGTACTCAGTGACTTCTTAAAGCAAATGTCGACACAATGTGCTGGCCAGTGGTTTTGAGACTGCCAGTTTTATTTGGCGTACTTAACACCTTCACTTGATGTTTCAAAGGCACCTCAAACTGTACGGACTGAGAGCCCAGTTCATGAACTTCTGTGGATTCCACTCTTCTGGGCCAAAGACCTGGACCTCATCCTTTGTAGCTACCTTTTCTGTACTCCCTACTTACTCCAACATACCACCACTCCTAGGCAACTTACCTTCCAAAGATCTCTTCCGCCACCCATGGACTTCACCCCATCTCCACCATGCTGGTCCAGGCCCCCTCACCTTCCCCAATGTGGACTACTGCATGGTCTGCTCTTCAGTCTCCCTGCCAGGCTGTCCACCAAAGGTGAGTCTTCTCAGATCACTCTCCACTCAGAGGCTCCACATCTTCTTTTAGATAAGGGCCAGGGTCCCCACCACTGCTTAGGAGGTGCTGCAAGGCCTGACCTGTCAATCCTCTCCCCAGAATATCCCTCCCATTCCCTTCACCCAACCTGCTGGCAATATTGTTTCCTGACCTCCTGGACCGGGTCACAGTCCCCGATACTGCCTTTTATATTTATGTTCATGGTGACTTGATCGATTCTTCCAACACACCTCCAGTTCTGTGAGGGCACAGAGCATGCGTGTTGTGCTCTCTGTTGCAGTCGCCATCCCAAGCAGAGTTTCTAGCCCAGGGGACACGCAATGATTATTTCTTGAAGGATGGTCATCAGCACAAGGCGATAGAGTATTTCCACATTTCATGTCTATTGTCTCAAGTCACCTTCATTATATTCTCATTTTACTCATGAGGAATCAAAATAGGGAGAGGTTCTGTACCTCTTTCCAGGCTCCAAGAAACAGCGAAAGGGTGTGTGTGGATGAGGGTCAGAGTTGAGACAAGTTTCTGTGCTTCCTGTACATTGCATGTTCTCACTTGATCATATCATTCCAAACCTAAATGACTAGGAGGCAGAACATCATGATGAACGTAGGCTTTGATGTTGGAGTGACCTTGCTTCAGATCCCAGCCCTGTTCCAATTTAATAGTGTGACTTTAGGCAAAGTAATTCATCTCTCTAAGCTAATAGCAGTGCCCACACAAGGCTGTCATGAGAGTTAAATATGGAAATGTACAGTTAGTCCTACTCCAGTGCTTGCCACATAATAAACATATGTAAATATTAGCAAATAATGAATAAACAGTGTATGAGTTCCTCTTAGTTCCAATACATATAAGTAATTCTTATATTTTGACAGGTTATCTTCTGTACTGTAACTATGCTATATATTATAAGCACTGTAGCCTCTCTGATTTGATGCAATATCAAACCCTGCTTTATTGTGTTGGGAATTTTAGGCATTTTCCTCCTTTGTTTGCCACAGGTGCAAACTTTCTTCTCACTCTGTCTAGTCTAGTTTATATGTCCTAAGTTTTTTTCCTGGCACAGAGCTTCCTCTCTCCTCAATACCAGCACCTATATCTGGACAGAAGCCCAGACAGATGCCGCTAAGAGCCCGGCTATAGGTTCCCAGCCGCAGAAAGGATCCTAGGCAGCTGCAAGTCTCATTTGGGTTGTTCCATCTCTTTCTTCCCTTGCTACAGCATCATCCTCCTAAAATCAATGTAGATTTTCCTAGAGGGGCATGCACAAGCCGACAATCGCAGCTGCCCTCCAGCACAGGAGTCAGCAGCCAAAGCTGATGTCTTCTATCTTCACTGATAAAGGGACTGACCCATGAACCCATCTCCTCTCCTGTGTTCCTTCTAGCTGAACAATTTAATCTATTAGAAATAGAAGTCAGTGAGACAATCAACACGTCACAACTCACTGGTTATGTCAAGTCAAATCCCCAGAGAAACGAGTAGGGCAGAGGAACCTTATTCTTCTTGGGAACTCCCCACTTCAAACTATTTGTCTTTAAAGATGAAACAAGTGTTCACATATGTTGCTTCAAATAACAAAACTCACAGTAGCTCAAGGGAGTTCACAGTCTGAAACTATTCTCTAATGTCACTGAGATTCACGACTGTCTGGCGTAATGGTCAGTGTTGGCTGTTTTGAGCCAGTGTTCCCCAAGTGGAAGGCGTCTCTACCTGCCTGCTATGGAGCAGGGGTGCCCTGAGAACTGAGCGACTGGACCACCCTCGTTGTTCCTTCTTGGTGTGAGAAGCAGTGTGGAACAGAGGGAGAAGGAGCACAGGGTGAAAGTCAGCCACCTTCCAGTCCTGGCGCTGCCACTCAGCAGCTGTGCAATGAGCTCCAATTTCCATCTGCAAGACTGTCTCACATACACAGTTACTGTTACAGCCCTGGGGCCTCATCTGGAGGCTAGAATGCATTACCAGGTCAAAAAAACCACTCACACCACCAGTTTCTTCTATTTTCAGTTACATTTTCTAAAAAGGCAGGTGACATGTATGAACTTTGTAACTTCAGAAGTATAATTTTCCTTTTCTTTGACTACCCTTAATCTCTACCCTTATGTCTGTTTCTCCTCAGTACTGGGAAACATGATCTTTCTGCTTTTAGGTAAAGAGTAAAATGCCATAATTTCTCAATAATTTCTCGATTCAGGCTTACATAAGTCAGCCACTTTTCAGTTTGAAAGCTCTCTCCTGGGTTTTTTCTTCTCTGCTCCTCCACCCTGAGTGGAGTCCTCGCTTGAGAGGACTCATGTATGATGATGGCAAGAGCAGGCACTTGTTCCCATCTGGTATTAGGGAACTCTTTCCATCACACTCCTGGGGCTGGCAGCCTTTGCATTTTGCTCATCTGGAGGGACCCAGAGGCGTTGCCTTTTACACCACGGCCACAGTGCACAGCCAGGCTGTGGGAACCATGGTCCTTGGGTGTGTTCTCGCAGTGTCCTGTGGATGGTCTTCGGCTCTCAGGTCCATGTAGGTCCCCTGTCCCATCTTGTTCTGACCCACTCTTCTAAAGGTCTAATGGCTCCCCAAGCCCCTTTTCCAGGCATGAGGATGGTACCAGTGTAGCTGTCCATTCCCTCCGAATCTTCCAGGAGACTCATGCTCTCTCTCCACTCCAGCAGCCTTGGCTCTGCCACTCTCCTACTGTGGCTTATGACCAAAAATCAATGAAGTCTGTAATCACCAACAGTCCAAGTGAAGTGTGTTAGTCCATTCTCATGCTGCTATGAATACCTGAGACTGGGTAATTTATAAAGGAAAGAAGCTTAATTGACTCATAGTACTCCAGGGCTGGGGAGGCCTCCGGAAACTTACAATCACGGTGGAGGGGGAAGCAAACATGTCCTTTTTCACATGGTGGCAGAAAGAAGAAGTGCAGAGCAAAATGGAGAAAAGCCCCCTATAAAACCATCAGATCTGGTCAGAACTCACTCGCTATCACGAGAACAGCATAGGGGGACCACCCCCATGATCTAATCACCTCCAATGAGGTCCCTCCACCAACACGTGGGGATTACAATTCAGATTACAATTCAAGATGAGATTTGGGTGGGGACACAGAGTCAGACCATAGCATGAAGTGAGCAAGGCATGGGTCCCCACCACTCTACAATCTCCCAAATTATGGGGGTTCCACTGAGTCCTCCAGGGGACTCAGCCTGAGGCAGGAGGCGCAAAACAGACCAATGCTAAACTCTTGAGATTCCCTTTCCTAGCATGGATCATTTCCATCTAACTGAAGGTAAATGGGAGACTAAAGATTAATTTCTGCCCAGGTTTTCTATTTTTGTTTGTTTGTTTGTTTTCAAATCTTTTCCTTGCAGCCTTTTCAGAGTGAAGATGAAAACAGGAGTTTTTGCTGAGCTCTGGGCCATCTTGATGGGGAGGTGCCTGTGTGTCTGTTGGCCAAGTCAGAGGGGGCAGGAGCACATCAGGGAGTGCTCTGAAAGTTATTCACTTCAAATCAGCACTGCAAACTAGCCTGCTACAGACACAATCAGTTTCCACGAACAAGTGAGACCCTCGTCCCACTGAGCACAAATAGGTTTACTGTTCCTATAAATTTCAAGCCAATAACACCCAAAGGACAATAAGAAAACAATCATATGAACTATCGCTTTCTTTTTTTATTATAAAAATTAACATACAGTAACACTGACTTTGTGCTTTGTGTGCAATTGACTTTTTTTGTGTATAGGGATATAAATTTAAAAACATATACATATGCATGTAAATACCACCAAAATCAGAATACAGAACAGCTTCACTATTCCAAAACCTCCCTTTGCACACACTTCCCCCATCTCTAACCTCCAGCAACTACTAATCTGTTCTCTATCACTACAGTTTTTTTCTTTTGTAAAATCTCATACAAATGAAACCAGATATTGTGTAACCTTTCGAGACTAGCTTCTTTCACTCAGCATGTTCTGAGAATCATCCAAGTCGTTCTGTACACCAATAGCTCGTCCTTTGTTAGTCTGCAGCCTAGCCTCTCTTTCATTCCCGATGCTGGCAATTTTGTCTTTTCCTTTCTTTGTCAGTCTTACTATAGGTTTATCAGTTTCACTGACAATTTCAAAGGACCAGGTTTTAGTTTCATTGATTTTCTCTATGATTTTTATGTTTCCAATTTCATTAATTTATCCTCCTATCTTTATTTCCTTTCCTTTAGTTGCTTTTCATTTGTTTTGCTTTCCTCTACTTCATTCAGGTAGAAGCTTATTGATTTGAGTCTTTCTTCTTTTTTATTAGGTGCATGTAATGCCATAAATACCTTTCTAAGCACTACTTTAGCCACATGCCACACATTTTGATCTGTTGTATTTTAATTTTCCATCAGTTCAAAATATTTTCTAATTTTCCTCAAAGGTTCTTCTTTGACCCATGGTGTATTTAGAAGTGTGTACTTTAACATCCAAGTGTTTAAAGATTTTCCAATTATTGTCTTATTGATTTGTGTTTAACTGCACAAATCAATAACACAAAATCTTTTTGTACAACCAAAAGTATGTCAAAGAACATACTTTGTACAATTTCAATTCTTTTAAATTTGTTAGTTTTAGGACCCAGAATGTGGTCTCTCTTGGCAAATGTTCCACGTGCACTTGAAAGGAATGTGTATTCTGCTGTGTGGGGTAGAGTATTTTACAAACATCAACATGATCCTGTTGGTTAATGATATTACTCAGTTCTTCCATATCCTTGGTAATTTTCTGCCTACAACTTCTGTTTACTACTGAGAGGGGGTGTTGAATCTCCAAGCAGAATTTGGATTCACCTATTTTGCTGTTCAGTACTCTCAGTTTTTGCTTGATGTGCTTTAAAGCTCTGTAGTTAGATGCAAACACATTTAGGATTGTTGCATCTGCTTGGTGAGTGAACCCTTCCATCATTATGTAATGTTTCTCTTTATCTCTGGTAATTTTTTAGTTCTGAAACTACTTCTTCTTCTATGAATATAGCTACTCTAGTTTATTTTTCATTTGTGGTTTCATGTTATATCCTTTTCTATCCTTTCACTTTGAACTTACGTATATCATTATATTTGAAGCCAGTTTCTTGTTGATAACATATAAGTAGATCATGTTTTTATAGTCATTATTTCCACACATAACTATGACAATCTTGATCTTTTAATTGGCGTGTTTAGATAATGTTGGCAACCTTTTTCTGAAAGCGGCAGATAACATTGGGCTTTGTGGACTATATAATCTGTTGCACCACTCAACTCTGCTGTTGTCGTGAGAAAGCAGCTATAGACAATATGCAAAGCAATGAATGTGGCTGTGCTGCAATAAAACTACTTACAAAAATAAATTTGTATTTTGATTGAAATATGTGTCACCCCTGGTTGAAATCATCACCTTACATTTAACTGATATGTTTGAATTCAGACCTACCATTTTATTATTTTCTATTCAGTCTGGTTTTGTGCCTCTGTCTCCCTTTCTTGCCTTCCTTTGGGTTATTTGCACAGTTTTTAGTATTCCATTTTAAGTGCTGTATTGTATTTTTGACTGCATCTCAAATAACGTTTTAGTTGTTGGTCTGGGAATAGTTGGTCTAGTTAGAGTCAATATCTGACTACAAGTCTACAAGTGGATGTAGAAACCTTGGAACCATCGGGATCCCTCTACCTTCTCCACATGTAGTTGTTATCTTCTGAATCACATCTATGTGCAACCTCCATCGAGACAATATTATAATTTTGGCTTTTAACTTTGAATATACTTTAAAGAATGCAAAAGAGAAAGAAGAGTCTATTATGTTTACTCGGTTATTTACTATTTCTATCACTTCATTCCTGTTATTCTAAGTTTTCTTCTGGTATCATTTCCCATTAAATATATATATATATATATGTTTAAATAGCTTGTGAGGTATTAGTGGTTTGGTTACACGAATGGATTATAAAGTGGTGAAGTCTGAGATTTTGGTGCACCCATCACCTGAGTAGTGTACACTGTACCCAATATGTGGTATTTTATCCCTCACGCCTTTCCTGCACTCTTCATTTCTGAGTCTCCAATGTCCATTATACCACTCTGCCTGCCTTTGCATACCCATAGCTTAGCTGCACTGACAAGTGAGAACACACGGTATTTGGTTTCCATTCCTGAGTAACTCCCCTTAGAATAATGGCTTCCAGCTCTGTCCAAGTTGCTGCAAAAGACATTATTTTATTATTTTTTACAGCCGAGTGGTATTTCACGGTGTATATATATAGTAGATTAGTGCAAAAGTAATTGCTGTTTTTGCCATTAAAAGTAAGTAATTGTGGTTTTTGCCATTAAACCACAAAAGTAATGGCTTTCTTCTCTCTGGAACTCCTATTACAAAAATATTAGACCCTTTTTAAATTGTCTGTTAGGTTCCTGAGGCTCTGTTCTTTAAAAATTATTTTCTTTCTGTTATTCAGATTGGACAGTTTCTACTGCTCTATCTTCAAGTTCACTGACTTTTTTCTCTGTCATTTCCATCCAGTGAGTTTCTTATTTTGGTTATTGTATTTTTTAGCTCTAAAATTTCCATTTGTTTCTTCTGTGTACCTTCTCTTCCTTTGATACATCCTTCTTTGAAAAATTTCAAGGGTAACTGCTTGTACTTCCTGAAGCATTTTGCAATAGCTAATTTTGACACTTTTTGTCAAATAAATGCAACTTCTGTGTCATCCCGGTTTTATTGTTTGTTGATTAGCTTTTCCCATATAAGCTGAGGTTTTCCTGATTCTTTGTATGCTAAATAGTTTTAAATTGCATTCCAAGCATTTTGAATATTACATTATAAGACTCCTCTGGGCCTTGCTTAAATCTAATGAATAATCAGCAGCAGGCAATCAGTGAGGTAGAGTTCAGGTTATCAGTTCCCTCCAGCCTTCTGTAAGTTGTGCTTCCAAAGTTAGCTCCGTTTTCAAAGCTCCTGAAGTGCTATTAGGATCCATACCTCATGTGCCTCCCACAGTGGCCAGTCTAGCACTCTGGTGATGGTTTGCTCTGGAGTTCAATTCTCAAAGTCTGTCTATGCTTTTAGGATGAGAGTCACATACAGCTCAGGGGTGAGCCCAGAGGTTCTGAGCCCAGGGGTTCAGAAACAATGTAAGGGGTCACTTTCCCACATTCCTCCTTTGCCTCAATATCTGCTATCCTTTCCAGTTCCCTGGGTGCCCCCCTTGTTAGTCCTCGAGCCAAAAAGCTGGGCCTTTAGTTACCCTGCTCTGTGCACTTTTCACAACTGCGCTCCTGTTTGTGGACAGACGGTAAGTGTACACAGAGGTCATAAAAACAGGGACCGGCCGGGCGCGGTGGCTCAAGCCTGTAATCCCAGCACTTTGGGAGGCCGAGACGGGCAGATCACGAGGTCAGGAGATCGAGACCATCCTGGCTAACACGGTAAAACCCCATCTCTACTAAAAATACGAAAAACTAGCCGGGAGAGGTGGCGGGCGCCTGTAGTCCCAGTTACTCGGGAGGCTGAGGCAGGAGAATGTCCTAAACCCGGGAGGCGGAGCTTGCAGTGAGCTGAGATCCGGCCACTTCACTCCAGCCTGGGAGACAGAGCGAGACTCTGTCTCAACGAAAAAAAAAAAAAAAAAAAAAAAAAAAAGGTTATGGTCATTCTGAGGAGCTGCTATTGCTGATAATATACATATGGATCTGAAGAAGTAAAAAAGCCGGTCCATATACGGAAGAAAAATAATTCTGGTTATCTTAGGTATGAAAACGAGCATTGGCCTTCACTTTTGAGGGAAACATAGAAGCTTGTGGCTCTCACTTAATAGCCACCTGCTATAACACCTGAATCTCTTTCATGGCTTTATCTGGGCATGGTAGATGGTGTTCTGTGGGTGGGTGTTTGTCCCCAGGTGTAGGGTAGAGTGTTGAGCTTCTGGCCAACCTTACAGTTAATCTTAACATATAATAATTGTTACCAAGATCTGGTAATTTAGGGCAGCGAGAAACCAGCAAGGTACTAGTGCTCCCTCACTCATGGTGTCAAACTGTTCGATGGAGCTTGGCTTATCATTGCAGACACTGAATGCTGTTCTTCATTGTCAGAAGTGGGACATCTCAGCATGAGGTCAAGATGCTATTTTGCATTGATGTTTTGGTCTGTTGGTGCTGCTAGATGTGATCAATTTCCCATCTTTGTCAATGGAATATCAAAGCTAGAAGAGTGGAAGGTGCACACTAGATTTGGAGGCAGGAGATCCCTGTGAAGTCTTTCGCCTGCCAGCTTTATTGAGGTACAATTGATGAATAAAATTTCTATAAAGGTGGACAATGTGCTATTTTGATATGCATATAAATTGTGAAATGATTACCACAATCAAGCTAATTAACACATCCATCACCTCAGTTACCTTTTGTGCTTGTGTGGGTGGGGGGGGTGGTGGGGGGCGCTGAGGACACTTAAGATCTACTCTCTTAGCAAATTTCATGTATACAATACACCATGCTGAACATTAGGGTTCCAGAACTTATCTGCACAAAGTCTTGATTCTATGGCTTATTGATCATGAGACCTCTGGCAAGGAACAACTTCTCTTCCTCCGTTTCTTCACCTGGAAGACAGGAATACTGAGAGTTCTCCTGCCTATCTTTTGGCAGTGCTGAGAAGATCAAATGAGGTGCTTTGAAACAAAAATTGGGGAAATATTATTGAAGAAGAATTTGAGAAATAATATCACCTCTTATCTATTTTGTCAGCACAATACTAATGATAAATCTTTGTTCTCAAGAGAATAGTGTCATGTGATAGAGTTTCACTATTTGGGGATTTTAAATGTTTTTCTTTCTTTTCCTGGGAGGGCAGAAGTGACGAGTTTTTACTCTCTCCCGGGACTGGATCACAGGTAGAGATCACGTTCATTGTTAGGTGTGTGCCATATGTAACTGCTTGTATGAATTATCTCACAGGCAAACTGCTTGCAGTGTACCACATAAATCTTATTCTTGCTGTTGTAGTAATTTGATTGTCAGGAATGAAATGAAGAATGAAAGGAGCTGAGCTGTGTGTTTTTAATTTCAAAACTAGTTCCAATCAGTTTGGTGGCATAGGCAGGGCTGTGGCTCACACTTCAGGAAGCGAAAGGGCGAGAGCAGCGTTTGCTTTTTGTAAAACTCTCTGGCATTTAAGGTAATACTTGGCATGAGTTCTTTTCTCTGGGCAGAGATTTTCATTTCTAGACAATGTCCTGTAGGTGGTGCCATTGCCACTCCTCACAGGATAGAAGAATTGGCTTCTCTGTGGGCTGAAACGAGGCAGAACTACATAAACTAAATAAACCATTTGATAATAGAGGAACCAGGAAAAGCTGGGTGTCCTTACCTCCCTACAGATGCTTTTCCCAAACTGCCAAACTCCAGGGTACTTCCTCATTCTGTCACCTTTTCTCCCGCTGCCTGGTACCTGGTACTGTAGATCACTCTCACCTGTCAGAGATGCCCCTCCATTTGGCTTCTGCGAGACGGGATTCTCCCCTTTCCTGCAACCCCTCCCACCAGCTCCTCTCTCTCCTTGCCAGGCCTACTGTTCCTCCCCTGGCCCCATGAAGGACGCACAGGCATGTCCCAAGATGCTGTCCCAGGTCAGCTTCCCTCCTCTGCATATGCCCTCCTGTGAATCTCATCCCTTTCATATCACTGTGCGTAAACCACCCCGAGCTTGCTTCTCTAGAGCCTCCGTTTTCTCTCCTGACATCTACACCTCTGCTTAAGTCCCTCATGGAGATCTCAGCATTACCAAACAGAAAGAGTCCCGGAAATCAACACAGGGGGCTGTACCAGCTCTGGAGGGATGCAGGATGGCAAGAAGCATAAAGCGCGTTAATTTTTTGAATTATTTTTTATGGATACATATTTGTACCTATTTATGGGGTGTATTTGATATTTTGATAAATGCATTGAATGCTTAATGATCAAATCAGGGAATTTAGGATATTCATCACCTCAAACATTTATCATTTCTTTGTGTTGGAAACATTTCAAATCTTCTCTTCTGGCTATTTTGAGATGTAACAATATATTGTTGTTAACCGCAGTCACCCTACTCTGCTATCAAACATTAGAACTTATTCTATCTAACTGTAAGCATTACCTCAATTAATGCAAGAGAAGCAGCAATTCGGAGCCACCTTGCAATTCCTGGAGAGGATGGGGGGGACACAGGGTACTCCCAGGAGGTGGGACAGGTGATACATGGGTTAGAAGTAGAATCTGGGAGGAAAAAAAAGAAAAACTACAGGTCCCCTGGCATTGTTTTATTTTTCCCCAGACTTGAGGGCTCACTGATGCATAAAATGTACAGTTTCAGAGCAGATTTCTTCAAGGGAACCCATGACCCCTTTAAACATTTCGGAGCTGTATATGCACATAATTCCTAAGTTCTCAGCAGTCTGTGGTTTCTGTGTGGGTGTTGTTGGGGCTGGGGTGAAGTGGGTTCATCCTGTATCGTCTGGGTATCTTGAACCCTTTTAGTTGTCAGTTTCACAGCCTGATCCTCGGCTCCGTATCTGCCCTCTCCTTTCCACTGGGACTCCAGGTCCTCCCGACCCTTCTCACCTCTTGTCTGGATTTTTACTCCACTAGGACTCCAGGTCCCCCCGACCCTTCTCACCTCTTGCCTGGATTTTTA
>NC_045455.1:86600378-86745823 GCF_002776525.5 Piliocolobus tephrosceles
GGACTCCAGGTCCCCCCGACCCTTCTCACCTCTTGCCTGGATTTTTACTCCACTGGCAGAGCCTCCTCCATGCTTTCCCTACCTGGGGTTTTCTTGCTGCCATCCATCTCAAACCTGGCACAGAGTTAATCTTCCTAAAACACAGCCTAAAACACAGTGCTGCAGCTGTTGTCCAAAGCTCAGGGCCTCCTGCCTGCCTCCGCGAGTGCCTCCTCTCTTTTATTTGCGATTCAAGGCCCTGAACTCTTCAGCCTCATTCCCCACCATCATCAGTCCTGCACCCAAAGCTTTAGGCAAATTAGACTCTTAATCTTCCACAGAGTGGCCCTGCCCTCTCCCCACGCTGCACCGCTCTCTGCTCAAGTTCTTCCTGCTGCCCCAGAAGGCCCGATTCCTCCACCTTTGCCTGCTGAGATCTTATGTGTTCCTTGACCCACTTCACAAGCCACACTCCTCTCTCAAGGTGCCCCTGCCCCGGGTACCCTGGCTGCTTGACAGGCTTCACAGTCCACTCTGCCCTCCCATGATTTCAGTGAGCATCTCTTCCCTAGAATTGGAACTCAGGGGCTGAGATGTGGTTTTCAAGTGGTCCATTTACCAGGTGGATGGACCATAGACAGAATGACTAGGATGGACCACTCCCTGTGTTTGGAATTGGAGATGATTGAGGGTGTGTGTCTACTGAGGAGGAGGCAGAGGGATGCAGACCCAGGGAGGGAGGCTTGTGTCATAACCTGCTACAGGCGATGAGGTGCCAGTTTTAGTCCCACATAAGAGGCATTCCAAAAGCCACCAGGTCTCTCAACTCCTGCTAGAAACCTAATGCCAAAGGAACCAAAGAGAAGGCTCAGCCTCAACAGGCAACTACTAGAGGGCTCTCTCTCTCCCCATCTCTCTTTGCACTTGGTGGTGTCTCCAGGGAATAACATGCTAGAAACAGATTCATGATTCAGATGCTCCACAGATGTTTGTTATTTAAATGATTTTTCCCAAAGAGAATAATCTAACTTATATTTTCAAAACTGTGATGGTCCCACACCAGGTATGCTTAGAGCAGGCCACAGGGATCAATAGGCATACCCTATCCCCTGAGGAAGGGCAGAGCACTTGCTGGTGCTTAAGTGTCATGCTCTGCCAACTGAGCAGCAGGCAATGCTTTTCTGGTATTTAAATAATGCTTGATATGGTTTGGCTGTGTGCCCACTCAAATCTCATCTTCAATTGTAGCTCCCACAATTCTCACGGGTTATGGGAGGGACCTGGTGGGAAGTAACTGAACCATGGGGGCGAGTTTTTCCCATGCCATTCTTGTGACAGTGAGTAAGTCTCACAAGATCCGATGGTTTTATAAAGGGGAGCTTCCCTGCACAAGTTCTCTTCTCTTGTCTGCCACCATGGGAGACGTGTCTTTCACCTTCTGCCATGATTGTGAGGCCTCCCCAGCCACATGGAACTGTGAGTTCATTAAACCTCCTTCTTTTGCAAATTGCCCAGTCTCAAGTATGTCTTTATCAGTAGTATGAAAACAGACCAAGAGAACACCCCACAGAGTCAGAGGCACCGAATTAAATCACAGAGCCTGGGCCTGACAGCCCCTTCATTCTGGTCTTGTCCTTGAAACTGGACCCTTAGTAACTCCATTTTATAGAAAAACTGAGGTCTAGGAAAGTTAATAAACTCATCTCTCACAAGAAAGAGGTTCTGGGACTGAGACAACCATATCTCCTCTCATTAGGTTTTGAATATTGCTTTTCGTTTGACTTGTGTTTAGTTGGAGGGGAGTTTACAGCATTTATTTTCAAATACGTTGCCAGTGACATTTAAGTGAAGACTCTGGTATCTACCAGAGGCCATGGGTCTAGAAAGGTTGGGTGGGATGGCCAGGTGACACTCCATGCCCCATCTGCTCTGTGGCCTCTCTGGCCTGCAGGATGGCTATGCTGAATTCTGTATCCCAGAATATCTTAAAGGCACACACTTTTACTACAGACCAGGTTTAATCAACTGCCCACCAGGGTCTGGGGAAAGCCTCAGGCCTCTTCTGCAAAGGAGTGGCTGAAAGTCACCTTTCCTCTCCCATGGCACCTATCTGCCTTCAAAAGAATGTCATTTAATTACTAACAACAACAAAAAGCACAATGATGACAAAGCATAAGTGAGATGAGCTGAATGGGACAATTAGTTTTCACCTTGGTCAGGTAACTATTCTCATCTTATTGCACCTGATTGTGAAATTTATATTATCATCAATAGAGTTGAGTTTTATCAGGCTTCAGTACCAAGGATCTTCCATGAATGTTGAGAAGACTTTGCTATTTTGAGTTTCATTTTCTACTGACCATGATGTTTTACACGACTGACACCACAGGCCAAGGGTTCCTATTACTTCAAAGAGCTGCTTGGCATAGCTGGGGGATTCTATCCCTTGATACCAGGAATATTTTTGATGTTTGGGGGTTGTGCTAAAAAATTCCTTCAGCTGAAGTCCTACAAGTGAAACCATACAGACACTCATGGTTCTTTTAGCAAAGCACTGTGGGGGCACTTATTTTTGTGACACATAATATTCTTTCAGAACAGCAACCACAGGAACCATTAATTTGCCTTGAATTTACCACTTCACTAGCACTCTCTACTGTGTTATACGCTGAATAACTGTCAGAAATGCCACCCTAAGTGCTCACATTTTCTTTAAGCCATTGGTTATTCACGATAAAATTAAGGGAAGAGAAGATAATCGCAGAGCATCATTTATAAGTGGGAGAGGCACAAAACACTATGTTTAAATGACCATGTTTTGGATTTAGGAAGCAACAAAGAGCTTACTGTTTTCAATTCTGACCAGGTATAACTACTGCCCTGAAAGTTCCACTCAGTGGGAAAATCTCTGAAATGTGAAGTCCTTTGGCTGGTGGACGTAACAGCTTCTCTACTGCTTTAGGAGCTCAAGAGCAACATTCATTCTGACGAATCCCTGAATTTAAAATCTGCATGCATTAAACACATAAAGCTAGCGAGCCTTTATTTTCCAAAGGGGTTCTACTGCTGTCTCTTCTCTCTTCCCCTTTAATACACACCCTGCCCTGATGCACGAACCAACCAGGTGTTACGGAGCACTCAAGGTGAGCTGGGGCCAGCTTCACTATGAGGAGTCTGCAATCCATACTAGAGCAATCACTGCACTTTCAAAAAACAGTTCCCCAGTGACTAGATCTCTATTCAGAAGCCATTAACTAATTTACCAAGGGCTTAAAGATATGCAGGGAGCGGGGGCACCCTGCAGACAGCAGGCGTTGGGTGTTCTTGTCCCAATACGCTTTCCTTCCTCTTTGCTCACCCCACATTCTGCTTCTCTCTCCATTGTGCTCTTCCAAGACTCCTTCCCATTATCAATGACGAGGCTTCCACTTGAGCACATAACATTTTTTTATGGCAACAGCTTAAACCATTACGTCATTTTCTGTGTGTTTAACTTTTAGTTTATTGTTTCACCTGTTTTGCAATTGTGCATTCCCCCCTTAATACATCAAAAGCACCCTGATTGTGAGGAGAGGGAGAAATAGCATCATAATATAGTGGAAAAACATGGGTGTTGGGTGTGGCCTGGCCTGGTATTTGTATCTTGGCTCCATCACTTTCTAATTATATTGTCTTCAGAGGACTACGCAAACTCCCCGAGCCTCAGTTTCCCCAAGTATCACATGAGGATGAGATCTACAACAGCTATGGTTGTTGTGAGGGTTAAAATAATATCTGTTAAGTGCCCAGGACATAGTAGATGGTCAATAAATAAGAGCTCTACTGTTAAAGTTCTACCTCTTTCTTTTTTGAATCCTCCCTACCTACCCACCCCATAGAGTAGAGGCAGAGTTGCTAAAGATCGTCTACTAATATATGTGAACTGAAGGTGAAAGGCTGAAGTTCAAATATTCAAAATATATAAAAAATAGACATACTCCTAACTAACAACAACAAGACATAGAGAAAGCAAATACGGCAGAATGTGAAGAATTGTTAAATATGAATTATGGGGTATTTGGATTTTACACTTTCCACTATTCTATAAGAAATTTTTTTTGTGATAAAAGGTCAAATAATAAAAGCCATAAAATACATACACACTTTGAGAAGAAGGAGGTTGGTGCATTATTAATTTTTTGGTAAGCTTAGAGAGTCCAAAAATGCTTGACATTCATTTTCAGGTCTTTTATGCCTAAACTATTTAATAACGTGTAAAAAAATTCAAAACCGTAATCTACAATCACATTCATAAAGTTAACAAAAGAAGAAGAGATACGAAAAATACTGAATAAGTATAATAAATCTGATTACAAGTAACATGAAAATCCATGTACCCTCAAAGATAATGTACATAAAACTCCATGCTGCAGGGTGAGGACCATCCCGTGGATTGTTTCATGGATGAGCCACCAGGGGATGCTAAAGAGTAGCATTCCGGGGAACCACACAGCAAGAGCACCATCACACCATTCAACCTGACCCTGAAAGCGCGAGTCCCTGAGAGTCACACTCATTACTATAGCACTTGGGGGTCTGGGAGCACGGATTTCGCAGATCTGTTTGGCCTTTGGTGAGGAACATGCCTTGCTGCAGGGGCACAGCTGCCTGCAACCAGCGCAAGTGTGAGGCTGCTGTTGGCACCTAAGTGCGGCATCTTAGAATCCCCGGACGCTGGGCTGAGGCTGCGTTAGAGCTGACAACTTTCACAGCTACTCTGCCAGGAGCTATAAAGCATGGGGCAGAGAAGGGAGATTCTTATCTGGGCTTCTAATTCTTCTTCTCTAGTGGTGAGGCTTACTTCCAACATATATTTAAATTAACGGCATCAGCACTTTCAGGTAAAAATATATAGCAGTAACTGAAGAGCTATATTAGAAAATTATTTTCATTTTTATTTTAAAAACATGTATTTTGAGATGGAGTCTCCCTCTGTCACCAAGGCTGGAGTGCAGTGGTGCAATCTTGGCTCACCTCAACCTCCGCCTCCTGGGTTCAAACAATACTCCTGCCTCAGCCTCCCAAGTAGTTGGGATCAAAGGCACGTGCCACCACACTCGGCTAATTTTTTAAATTTTTTTTATTTTTGGTGGAGACAGGGTTTCACCATGTTGGCCAGGCTGGTCGAGCCTGGCCACTAAAAACTATTTTTTTAAATTATTTTTAAAGTACATTCCAGGCCAAGCTCTTCAAGAGCTTTGACTGTGTTTTCACCTTCTCCCACTTGAGAGTAAAATCCTTGAGGTAGATCTTGACAGATATCCTTGTACTCAGAAAAGAATGTTTGATGGAATATTTGTCAAAAAAGTGCCTTTGCCAGCTGGGCATGGTGGCTCATGCCTGTTATCCCAGTGCTTTAGGAGGCTGAGGCAGGAGGATCCCTTGAGACCAAGAGTTTGAGACCAGCCTAGGAAACATAGTGAGACTCATCTCTATAAAGCATCTTTGCACGTTAATTCACTACATTCTCACGATGACTTCGTGAAGTTATTATGAATTCTATTTTAAGTGGAGAAAACTGAGATTCAAAGTTAATGAGTCAGCCAGGGGGAAAGAGAGCAAGGACAGGGATGCTATTCCTGCGGTGACGATGACAAAGTGCACAGAGGGGCAGGAACTTGCTCAAGGTCTCCCCACTGGATCGGCGCAGAGATGGAACTGACTCTGGGTTAGCCCCGTGTCCTCTCTCCACCAGAGTATGCTCCGCAGATGAATATGCTACAGTGTACAAAAGATACACGTGCATTCCTTACAGGACGGAATTCTGGCAGGGCCTTCTAACCAGAAGAGCAAAGAGATCGTGCATTTCCAGGCTATACGGGTCATGCTTCCTCAAAGCTGGCATGCTCGACTCACACCATATCTCATTCACAGTAATAGTGCATGGGTTTCCCACAAGTGTGACATTGGGTACCTTGGGTTCTCCTGACCTGGTAACTTCAGAGGGCTCCATTGTTGAAGGTTTCAAGGCTGCTTTGCCTCTATTTTCCCAGATTCTCCACCCCATGTCACACCTCCTGGTCTAATTCGGTATTACTAGCAAATTCTCAAATCCATCATCTTAAACTACATGGCATGCATGACGGCCTGCATAAAAGATGCTGATTATGTTCAATTAGGACTTTAATTTAAAAAAAAAAAAACAACATTTTATCTTCCGTTTTTTCTTCTGGCATTTATCTGGCGAGAGAAAGAGAGCGTAGAGATCAGAAAGATAGGGAAAAAAATACATTGTGTGGGAGCTGAAATGCCACGGTCATTTTTGAAGCTCATTTGGAGTTACTGGTTGTGATTTACTGAAAAGAAAATGAAATTCATGTCCACCATCCGTCTTGCTGAAACGTCATGCCAAGTGCAGCTGTAGTAGCAGGGAGGTCCACTGGAGACGCCTGCAAATCACCTGCCAGCCGCTGTTGGTCTCTGGTTTGAGAGCCACGTGCGTGCCACAAAGAAGTAAAACCCATGGTCTGCAGGCCAACAAGGAACTTTCCTGGAACATGGAAACGCAGAACTACAGGGACCCCTAATTTTGGCACAGTTACTCTCTCCCCTGCCATGATCCCCAAAGTGGGGCCTAAAAGCTCCAACTTCTAGAACATGGAACATATTATCAATATGTTATATCAACATCTATTGCTTTGTCCATCCTGACTCTTTGGATGATGTCTGAAAGGTGGAGTCCCACAGCAGGCAGCACGGCGATACAAACTGTATCAACAGGATCGCTGAACGTCAAGGAACAGCCCTGTTTTCCTCTTTAGGCACAACCTGACGGTCAGTGGGAAATACGACGAAGCACCTTCCCTAACTGCAAAAATGCTCATCTCGACCATGCCCAGTCAGGCCCCTGGGCTCCTTGAAGATGTGTTTGTAACTTTCTTATGGGGGGGAGTCTTCAGCCACTTTACGCACACTTACCAGATCACGTCACACATCGTGACTAGACCAGAAAGGAAGGCATGAAATTCACATTGGCCATTTTCTGCTGGGGTTAAAATTCTGGTTGGGAAGGAGGCTGAAACTATTGGTAAAATGGAAATTTCAGGGTTGCCTATTCATCTTGTCATTTATTACCACAACAGACTGATAAATGGCTCTTTCTGTTGAAAGCCTTAAACAAACAAAAATAACAACAACGAAAGAACAGCAGTTCAGGCTTCTATACTGGAGTAGAGCGGAAGGTGAAGGATGCCATAAAAGGCCAAAGAGGAAGCTGCCAGGGGACATGGAGTCACTTCACATTCTTCGGCTTTTCTTTTGAAATTGGCCGGATATTTCATTAATTCACTTTCTTATTTGGAGAGCATTTATACAGCACTTGTATAGATACCAGGATGTCCATACACGAATCTCAAAAATGTGCATTTATAATGTTTATGCTTTTTCTCCCCCAAGGACACCTTGGTGACTTCAAGGTGGAGCACAAATGCAATGGGACACTAGGCTCCCACCTCTGTGCCCCGGGGAAAGGCTGGGAAGTTTAACTGCTCCATGGTTAGTAACAGATTCAGTATACACACACAGACCCAGACATTTGCAGAGAAGAAACCAAACTCCCTGCATTTTCAGAAAAATCGAGGATACAGGGAGAATCCGAACCTCTCCCTATGCTGCTCTGGGAACTGGGGCCATGGCCCTGAGTCCCAGGCCAAGCACGTTCCATTGCCCATCAACAGCCGAGGTGGACGGGACTGTGGCCTGTCTCCCTTTGATGTGATGTGAGCAGAAATGTTGGAAAGTGACCTCTCCCTTCGAAAATGCAAACAACCACATGCTCCATTTGCTGCAAAGATCTCACCTGCAAAAACGTTCCTGTACATCCTTTCCTTTCATTTTTTACATAATTTTCTCTTTCGGAATGAAGATTATTAATGATTCTTCCCAGACATATTTCTTTCACACCTAAAGATAAATGTGGCTCCCCAAAGATGATGGGACGCCTCAGGAGATTCTGCCTGAACTCCCGAAAATCCAAACTCCACTCTGATCAAAACTCAAACCCAAAACAGCAACACACACAAAGAACTGTCACCATCACCACCCTCTGCCCCAACCAAAATGCCCTTGGACCTTCACGAAATGGGGCCTCACCTTTCTAAAGAAATGCTGCGTGGCCACGGCAAGTGCATCAAAGCTGCAGATGGCCCTCTTCAGCTCCCCTTGCACGACGCCCAGCTGTCTAGTCTGCCGCTCACACCGCTCCTTCAGCCGCTGCACCAGCTGCCGCTCAGCCTCACGGGCCTGCGGGTCCGGCTTGGGCGGAAACCCATTTCGCGCTGCCGCAGTCCTCTGCTTTGGGTATCCTGTGAGAAAGAAAACCAAACTCCAGTCACCTGTGAAAAAACACACAGCACACAGGTGACAACGGTTTCTTATTACACAGGAGTTCTTCAAGTGGTAGAGAAGAAATTGCCCACGGTTTGTCATCTTTAAGGATTGAAAAGAAAAAACAGACAGGGACTAAAATTATTGTTCCATTAATGTGGTTCTAAGTGCAAGGTTTCATGCTTGGAAAAAGGATAATAGACCAAACTGCCAAATTCCTTCCAGCTTCTGACACTTCTAGGCTTGCTTGGATAGAGAAGCATTTTTTTTTTTCTTAAAGGAGATGGCTCTTTGAAAATGTCTAATGGGAAATCAATCAGTCAATCCAGACAGAAGTCAGACTTATAATCATCTAGCAACCTTTTAATTGCGCACCAGAGAATAACACCTTGATGCCCCTTTCTTCGCCTTAGAGGCTACTTTAGTGACCCTTTTCCTCAATGTCAAGTCCAAGTCACAGCCCTGGCCACCTCTGCTCTAGCAACTTCCGACTTTAAATTCCTACAGGACCAATGTCCTGTGAGGTTTCCTGCAACACACCCCTCCAATGTGACTTGACGCCTCCTCCGTGGCTACAGATGCAGTTTGAGCCACCATCCCCTCTCACTCTCTGATAGGAAGCCCTGCTTCCTCTCTTCCTTCACTACACCACAGCCAGAATGACCTTTGCACACGTGAGGCAGGTCATGACCCATGTGGACCGCTCTGCTCACTTTCTCTCGCAGTAAAAAGAAAGTCCACACACCTTACCATGGCCTGCAAAGCCTTCTGTGACTTGGCTCCGGCCAGGTGAGTGTGAGGGGCTGTAGGGCCACAGAAGAAGGGGCAAGGAGCTCTGCCTGGGGTTGAGGACAGGGTTTTGGGGATAAAGGAGTGGTGATTTTTAGGTTGAAGCTCAAAAAAAGAAAAGGCAAGGTCCTCCAAAATAGCACAGAGGAAAGCACTCTACCATGGCCCAAGACCCGTGGGTGGGCAGGCGCCTTCCTCTGGTCCCTCTGTGGGAGGCGCAGACAGACCCGGGACCCGCAGGCAGTCAGAGAACCCCTGCCATTGACAATGGGCTTACATCTCAAAGGCATGTTCTTTCCTTCGCTCTAGTAGATCACACTCCTAGAGGACATGACACAGACACTGACCGGCACCATCATAAATCCACTTATATTTCAAATGTTTTCTTCCTCCTCTTTTTTCCTCTCCAAGACACCAGGGAGCAACATATAAAACAAATCAGAAAATGGTAGCCCCTTCAGTACCTGGTGGACTGAGACAACGTAGAGTAATGGGTTTGTGAATGTGCAAGTGGCCTCATCTTTTAAGGGGAAAGTGGTTAATTGATCTAAATGCTTCTAGTGGTTAATTTAAGGGTAACCATACTAATTTTAATTAATTCCTTCTCCTCTCAAAAAGTCATCAGAGATTGCCATGTAACCTCACATATGGCATATCTTAAATTATTCTGACTTAATAGCAGAATGTGAAATCACTGCTTCATAGAAACTGTCTTTATGTTAGCAGAGTACATAATATTCCAGAAAACTCACTTGCTTGTTGTAGGCAAATCAACCTGAATATGCCCTTTATCTCAACATTCTCAATGCTGAAAACAAAACAAATATGACTACCAACTAAACATCATCAAGAAAAGGTGAGAGATTTTATTGCCTGTATTAAACTCTAAGACACAGCTTAAGACCAAAGATAGATTTTTTTTTCCCCACAAATGCTGTTTTCCATTTTATTGTTGTGGCTGGTGATTTTATAAAACACTTCAGTGCTTTAATTAATTTGTTGAGGTACCAGGTGCCTGACACTGTTACAATAGAAGGCACTTCTTTTAGAAATCTAAAGGAAATAATAAAACAATTTCCAGCTCAGTGAATTAGAACTAATTGTAACCTATGGTACAGAGAGTCACCTCTGAGCTTGTGGACGTTAGCGGGCGCTCACACTGTCATGTATTTTTGGATGTAAGATTTATTCCTGGGTAGGATAGCTCCTAAGAACGACCACCTTTAATAACATCATCATCATGATGTTAGAAATTATACTCAATGGTAAATGCACAATATAAAAGGATTCAGTGAAATTCTATTCTTGGCACTTACTTTGATATTGGTGTCATTATTACATTGTTTTTACTCACCTATTCAAAATTCCAGTGTTCTACTGAACAACAGTGCAAAAAGCTCACCTCTTCTTCTGGGGCCAGTGAACAACCCGTGTTCTGAGCTAAGACAGAGGCTCCCCCGACAACACCAACTTTTGGGATCAACACACCGAGTGAAAGTCTGGCGGCTCTGTGACACCAAACTACCTTGTGAAACCAATCCTGGTTCAGGACTGGTGCCACTCAATCACTGTCAGAGCACAGATCAAGGCTCCGGCACCTAAGACTTTAGGAAGGAAGAGCTGAGAAACAAAGTTGATTGTAGAGTTCTCTAGTGCTTTAAGTTGAAAAGTGTCCTGCCATTCTCTAAACATATCCAGCGTGACTTTGCCTAGGACGAATAATCATTGTACTGTCACTGGCGTACTGTCACTGGCAGTCTTTTGCCTTTGCTAAAAACAGTATTCTTTCTCGTGCTGTCGATCTTTGTTACTACTTCTACAGCTGATTCCCTGATGTACTGTCTGTCACCTCCTTTCCTGTCCACCCACATGTCAGACGGTCCCCAGGGTGGTGCACAAAGATCGCAGTTCAGGCTCACCACCACCTTGGGGATGGACAGCTTATGACGAATGAAGATCACCGACACAGCCAGCTTCAGAACAGGTGTTTGCTTCTCATTTCTCTCTCAAGAGTCAGCACATAGTGAAGCTAGCATGCACATCTGCTTAGGAAGCACCAGGTTTGTGGGATAATTAGATGGCCAACTTCTGGAGGGTGGTGGTCACAGGCAGCTCACAGGGCACATGGTGGGCCTGGCATGAGAAGTGGCGTTGGTGTGGTGGTGACCCACTCCTGACCTCTTCCCCATCATATTTCTCAGAAAGAGCCACCACGCAGGCTTTAAAGGAGGGGCATGTCATGTTCCCCCACGACACTTTCAGATGTAGCAGTGTTTTGTTATCACCTCCTTCCCTGCTCCTTGCAGTACTTCTATTGCTTCTGGGTGGTCTAAGGTTCAAAGCAGAAAAGCAGGCAGGCACGCCACTGACCTCACTGTGCAGGCAGCCAGAACCTACTTAGACGCTTTCCAAAGAAGTAACACTCTGGTCTCCTACAATGCCTATCTGATTTCCACCCAGCTGAACTAGGAAATGGATATTAGTGAACAGGGGCCTTCAACACAGGGCTTACCAACGGATTCAGAATCTTTAAATGCAAGGAAAATAGAGTAGAATTGCCAATTTTTTACTCACTGGCCCTAGGACACTACCCAACTGTTAATGAGCCTTATCTCCAATGTACTTCCCTTTCTGTGTGAAATATACAAGCAGAAATACCTAGATTAGTGTTTTGTCATGACCTACACACAAAGCTGACTTCACATGCATGCTTCATGTCATGTGGTTTTTGACGACAAAACCATTTGACACCTTCTATTCAGCACTTACTCTGTGAATGAGACTGTGCAAAGCACGGACCTACACACAAAGCTGACTTCACATGCATGCTTCATGTCATGTGGTTTTTGACGACAAAACCATTTGACACCTTCTATTCAGCACTTACTCTGTGAATGAGACTGTGCAAAGCACGGCGGGAAATGAAAAGAAGTAAAGCCCAGTCCTTGCCCTCAGGCAATCCATTGTCCTATAGCGGCCTGGCCAGGCCTGGCTCCTGGTCTTCTGACTGCCTTGCCCAGGGCTCTTACCAATTAAGCACATTGCTGAACCACTCTACAACATCTCTAACAGATCTCCCTGGTTTGGGCGCATACTGTAAATCTAGAACTCCCTCCTGCCATCTAAATGTTACCCCAATCATAATTTCTTTGTAGCCATCCTACTGGCTACATAACTCTGGTCAGGAGAAGACAGAATCCATGCTGATCTCAGTGGCAGCTGGTAACTGTGAGGCCTCCAGGGAGAAGCTGGTGACCTTCTACAGCACAAAGGTGGATGCAAACAGTTCGCGTGCAAAGGCTAGGCATTGCGTGCAAACGCTGAGCACTGGAGAGGACACGGCCTTTGAAAATGGAAAGAAAATATTAAAAATTCATCGGCAGTCATCCAGTCCCTATCCAGAGGATTGTAATGGATGAAAAAGCTTGGTTTAATTTTAAAGCTGGAAAACTTAACTGACACAGTAACACACAGTGCCACATGGGAACCTGCATATTTATAACATCAGAGATGGCCCATGACCTTCACACCATAGACAAGAAGGCAAATAAGTGTAGGACAGAACTCTGATAGCTTCCCACTTGAAGACAAAGCACTTCATGGGTTTGGTCAGCATCATAACAGACAGCAGGACACCCTAGGGAGTCCATGCACTGATTTCTTTGTGGACTTGGACAGGCTTTATTTGTATTAAACCAATCTAAATTTATTTCAGAAAACGCTGCCCAGTGGCCCACTATTTTCCTACTTAGTACTGGCAATGGCTTGGCTGGGGTGAGCTGGTGGTGGGGAGAGGCTGAGCAGATGGCGTGTGGGTGGGGATTTCCTTCCAGCTGGTCCTAAGTACAGACGGGGGCAGGAATTACAAATTTGGGTAGCACCGGGCCATCCCTAAGTACGCCCTGTACTTATGCAAGGTACTTCCAAGGTAGGAGCAGATTCTTTCATGTTTTGATGCACAGAAGAACCGAAAAAACACGAAGCTACAATCAGGGTTTCCAGATCCAACAATAAACGCTTTGTTCATATAACCCACTCTCTAGACAAGATAAAACGTGGCATACAATATTTTCAACTTTACAAAACTTATTGTTATTTACAAGAAGTACAGGTGCTATTTATCGAGGTAAATCTGAATCCCTTTTTTCTCCAAAGGTAAAAAATAGTGGCTTAATGGTGTTATGACAATTGCCAAATTTTTATATTCAAATATAGCTACTTCTGGCCAAGATAAAGTAAGTGGGATCAGACTTACCCTCTCATTTGAAACCAGCAAACAAACAAACAAAAAGCCCCAAATATACAAGACAATGGTTTTCAAGACATGAAACTTTAGGCAATGAAGCACAGTGATCCCTGAGAGTCAGAAAACAAGCAAGGTGAACCTACAGTTGCTGAAGCTCATTACCCATGTGACTTTTCGAACTGTGGTGCAGGGAATCGGGGCTCTCAGGTGGAGCCCGGAGGTTTCTCTGAGTTGAGAAAGTGGATCTGGGGGCTCCGGGAGGTCAGGAGTTAGAGCCTACAAGGTAGAGTACCAGAGAGAACTGAGCTCCACCAAGAGAATTCTGAGGATCTGAGGAGTGACCTCGAATTTTCAGCCAGGTTCTGATCAGTGCACGCCTGCCTGTGGAGAGAGGATCTCAGGTTGGGGACAGAACTCTGCCAAGGACTAGTGGGACAATACTTCGAGTCCACCAAAGGCCACAAATAGTTTCTGTTCCCAGCAGCCAGCGTGGAACACCTCATACTTCATGGGCATCAGGTAAAGCACTCAGACAGGTTTTGCTCAGTAGTGTAGAAAAATTGGCCGGGAAGGACTGCTGATCAGTACCTGCCTAATAAGGCTGAAAAGCAAAACCCAGAATGATCAGACTCCTTCCGAGTGACATAACTTCACTCCAGAAAAAAACTTAAGAATACTATGGGGGCTAGGCATGGTGGCTCATGCCTGTAATCCCAGCACTTTGGGAGGCTTAGGCGAGTGAATTGCTTGAGCCCAGGAGTTAGAGACCAGTCTGGGCAACACAGCAAGACCCACCTCTATAAAACATATAAAAATCAGCTGCGTGCGGTGGTGTGCATCTGTAATCCCAGCACTTTGGGAGGCTGAGGCACGAAGATTGCTTAAGCCAGGGTTGATCACCCTGGGCAATATAGTAAGACCTTGTCTGTACAAAATCCTTAAAAAATTAGCCAAGTGTGGTGGTGCGTGCCTATAGTCCTAGTTACCTGGGAGACTGATGTGGGAGGATCGGTCGAGCCAGGAAAGTGGAGGCTGCAGTGAGCCATTATCTTACCATTGCCGCAATGGGCAACAGAGTGAGACCCTGTCTAAAAAAAAAATACTATGGCAATAAAAATATATCCAATACTCATAAAGGAAAATTCACGATGCCTGTCATCTAAAAAACATGCCCTGGCATGCAAACAAGCAGGGTGATACCACCCATAATGAGAAGATGCAATCAATTGAAACTGACCAAAAGATGACACAGATAATAGAATTACTAGACAGGGACAGTTAAATAGTTGTTGTAAATATATTTTGTATATTTAAGAAGCTAGAGGAAAAACTTAACATGTCAAGTAAGACAAGGAAGGCAAAAAAGACCTAAATAAGAACTGTAGAGAAAAAAATTCCAATGTCTGAGATGAAAAATACACTGAAAGGAATGAAGAACAGATTAGATATTGCATAAGAAAAGATTCGTGACACAAATTTTCATATTTTCAGCATTAATGATAGTAGGCAAAAAGTGGAAACTACCAAAATGCCCACCAACTAATGCGTGGATAAACAAATTGTTTTATATCCATACAACAGAATATTATTCAGCCATCAAAAGAAATAAAATATTGATTCATGGATGAATGTTAAGAACATCACTAAGTGAAAGACACAGACACAAAAAGCCTCAAAGCATAGGATTCCATTTATACGAAACTTCCAGAGTAGATTCAACCCATAAAACAAAAAAGACTAGTGGTTGCCAGGGATCACTGAAATGTACACTTGAAAAGGGCAAATTTTATGGCATGTGAATTATAGTTTAACTAATAAAAACCACTCAATAAGGATATTTTGATAGGCCCATTTGGACACGGGGATATTTGGTTGCCATTTGATCAAAAGGCCGGCGTCAAAACAGTTGCGTCAGAATGTCCTATCTTTAAAATACGGTCTCTGCTATCAGAAAAGCTGGAGCTACAGAAGACTGACAGCTCTGACATGTTGGTGCTTTACATGCATCATCACTCACCTTCACCATAACCCTGCAGTATGGGTAAAATTTCCATTTCACAGAAGAAGAAACTGAGAGAGAAGTTGTATAATTTCCGCAAGGTCACACATGATTCACCAAATCAGGATTAAACTCAGTTCAGTCTATTTTCTGCCACTACCACCTGGCAAGATTTACAAAATGCAGCGGAAGGGTTTCTAGTGAAGGCAACTAAGAACCAACACTTGCAGATGCATACAAGAAGAGAACAGGTAGATGAGGTTGTTCAAAGCAGCAAAGGAAGGAACAAGTTTCAGAAAGAAAGGAGTCATCAATAACATCAAATGCCAGTGCTAAGGAACAGGACATATCTATTAAGAATTACTAAGGCCAGGCACAGTGGCTCACTCATGCCTGTAATCCCAGCACTTTGAGAGGCCAAGGCAGGACAATGGCTTGAGCTCAGGTGTTTGAGACCGCCCTGGGCAACATAGAGAGACCTCATCTCTACAAAAGCAAAACAAAATAAAACAAAACAAAACCAAAATTAGCCAGGTATGGTGGTACATGACTAGAGTCCCAGCTGCTTGGAAGGCTGGGAGGGGATGACTGCTCGAGCCTGGGAGGTCAAGGCTGAAGTGAGCTGACATACACTGCACTCTAGCCTGGGTGACAGAGTGAGACCCTGTCTCAAAAACAAAACAAAACAAAACAAAACAAAACAAAACAAAACAAAACAAAACACCTTACTAACCAAGAAATCAGTAGTGGCCTTTGTAGTAGAATAGTGGGGTGTCTAGATGGTAGCAGGTAGAGTCATTTGTAAGCACGGGGACCGGGATGGGGAACATAAACAATTTTTTCTCAAGACTGGGTGTCCAGATGGGGAGAAAAATGTGTCAGAAATATGAGGGTCAAGGGATGTTTGTTATTCTGGCTTGTTTTGTTTTGGGGATGGGAGAGATGACAGAAAAGACAGTTCCTGCCATGATTCAATTTACAGTCCAGGAGGGGAGAGAAGCTCTCCTTAAATGAGCCACCTAGAAAGCTTCTCCTAGACCAGATGTCATTTGAAGGCCCAAAGGCCTGATGGAGGCACTAACCATTTCAGTTGATTTTCTCTGATATTCAGTAATCTGAAAAAAGAAGCATCATCATCAAAAAGAAATGAAGATCCCGGAAAAAGAAAAACTGTCCCTCCCAGCTCCACCATGGTTATGTAGCATTTCCAAGTTGCCATTCTTTAGGACTCGAAATCCACCTGTGGTGGCAAGACCCTACACTTGCCTTCAGTGACTGCCCTTTCATGTACATACCCTGCTGCTATGAACTGACTGTTTGTGTGCTCTCAAGATTTATATATGGAAGCCCTAATTCCCAATGTGATGACATCTGTAAGTGGGGCCTTTCCGAGGTGATTAGGTCCTGAGAGTGGGGGCCTCATGAATGGGATTAGTGCTCTTATAAGAAGAAATATGAGAGCAATAATCTGTCTCTCCCACATGTAAGGCTACGGCAAAAATATATTCATCTGCGAACAAAGAAGAGGACCCTCACCAGAAACAAATCAGTCAGCACCTTGCTGTTGGATTTCTCAGCCTCCAGAATCATGAGAAAAAAATTCTATTGTTTAAGTCACCCAATCTATGGTATTTGTTATAGCAGCCCAAGTGGACTAAAACAACTGCATAACAACCATGCACATGAAGAGACACCACTCTCATGACTATATTATATTATGTATTAAGAGGAAGATTATCTTGGGTGAGCCTGGCCTAATCAAGTAAGTCTACTAAAAGCAGAGTTTTCTCCAGCTGGTCATAGAGCTGCAAGTAAGAGATTTGAAGTCTGAGAAGGATTCAACACACCATTACTGCTTTGAAGATAAAGGGGGGCACATAGCAAGGCATGTGGGTGGCCCTATGAGCTGAAGGTGGTCCCTGACTGATAGCCAGCAAGGAAACAAAAACTCTAGTACTACAAGCACATGAGCTAGATTCTACCAACAACTTAAATGACTTTAAAAGCAAACGTTCTCCAGAGCCTCCAGTCAAGAATTCAGCCTGGCTGACATCTTCATATCAGCCTTGTGATAATTTGAGCAGAGAATTCAAGTTAAGCCACATCTGGATGTCTAACCTACAGAACTGTGAGTTAATAAATAAACGTTATTTTAAGAAAAAGAAAGGGAAAGGAAAAGTAGTGAGGATATAGCAAGAGAAACTATCCAGAATGAAACACAGAGAGAAGAAATACTCAAAGAAATGAACAGAATATCACTTTGAACAGGATCTGTAGGGCAACTTCAAGAGGCCTAATATATGTGTAATTGGAGTCCCTGAAGATGAAGAACTAGGACTGAAAATATTTGAAAAAACAATGGGCAAAACACCCCAAATTTGATGAAAGCTATAAAAACAGATCCAAAAATCTCAACAAACTTCAAGCACAAAAACACGAAGAAAACAACGTCAAGGCATATTGTAATTAAACTGCTCAAAATCCATGAAAAAGAGAACTTCTTTAAAGCAGCCAGAAAAAAAGACACATTATGTACAAATACCCAAAGATAAGAATAACAGATTTTCCACTAGACATCATTCAAGATAGACATAAACAAAACAGCATCTTTAAATATTTAAAGAAAAAAATACCAACTTGGATTCTGAACAAAGCAAAAATATTTATCAAAAGTACAGGTGAACAAAATCCAACAGAAATCACCACCAGCAAACCTCCACTACAATAAATGTTAAAGGAAGTCCTTCAGACAGAAGAAAAATGATACCAGATAGAAATGTGGACCTACACAAAGAAATAAAAAATACTAAAAATGGCAATTAAATGAGTAACTCAAAAGACTTTTTATTATTTAAATTTCTTTAAAAGAAAACTGAGTGTTGATAATCAATAATAATAACAATGTAGTATAGGTTCATAATATATGTAGAAGTAAAATATCTAATAACAATAGCACAAATGCCAGGGGAGAGATGGAAATATGCTGTTATAACATTCTTACACCATGTACAAAGTTATATAATGTCACTTGAAGCTAGAATGTTGAAAGCTAATGACATATATCATGAAACATCCACTGGATAAAACAACCACTGTGAACACAAAAATAAGAGACAGATAGCTAATACATGAACAAAGGAGATAAATGGAATCATAAAAAACTATCCAATGCCAAAAGAAGGCAGTAAAAGCGGGAAAAGAAAAGAAAGAACATATGGGTTACACAGAAAATATGGCAAGATGGTAAATTTAATCTCAATTATATCAGTAATAACATCAGATGTACACGAAAGGCTGAGACTGCAGATTGGATAAAAACATAAGATCTAATTACATGAGGCCTATAAGAAGCCTACTTAAAAATAAATAGAATTATAGATGAAAACGTTAGTACGGAAAGATTATACCAGGCTGAAACTAACAGAAAGCTAGAGTGGCTCTATTAACAATGAAAAAAGGAGATTTCAAGGAAAAAATTATTACCAGGGATAAAGAAGTTCATTTCATAATGATAAAGTGGCCAATTCATCAAAATGATAAACTAAAACTTTATATACCTTATAGAGCTGATTCAGAATATATGGAGGAAAGGCTGATAAAATTGACAAAGGAAACAGACAAGTCTGCAATTACAGTCTGAGATTTCAAGTCCTCTCTCAGCTACTGAAAGAACATGTAGAGAGAAAATCAGTAAGGGTATAGAATACTTGACAATGCTTCAACCAACCTGACCTATGACATTTGTAGAACACTCCACACAGAAACAGCAGAGTAAATGCTGTTTTTAAGTATGCATGAAATGTTTACCAACGTAGATCTTGTTGTGGGTCTTAAAACAAGGCTCAATAAATCTAAAAGGATTCGAGTCATCTGTGACATAATAAGAAATATATATTTGGTCTCTGCCCCCAATTTCTGACACAGAGCTCCTAAAACCCTTGGAATTTCCTGGGTAACAAAAGCATCATTTGCTCTAATGATAGACTCTCTTGGTAGCTCCCGGATAGTTTCAGGATAGGAGCTGGTCACCAGAAAGACCAAGCCATGATTAGAAGCTTCGAACTTTCAGCTCCCTCTCTCCCCTTCCTCCATGGCTGGAGACTGAGTTAAGAATCAGTCATGCCTGTGTGATGAAGCCTTACCAAAATCCATAAAGTACAGGATTCCGAGGGCTTCTGGGTTGGTAAACGCACCGAGGTATCAACACGGTGGAGCGCCCTCTCTCTGTGGGACACCAGCTCCTGCACTCGGGACCCCTCTGGACCTGACTATGTGCCTCCTCATCCAACTCTTCATCTGTATCCTTCATCATATCCTTCATAATAAACTGGTAAATAAGTAAGATGTTTCCCTGAGTTCTGTGAGCTGTTATAATAAATTATTCAACTTAAGGAGAAGATTGTGAGAACCTCCAATTTGTAGCCAGGTCAGACAGAAGTGTGGGTCACATACACACCTACTACTTTTAGTTGGCACCTAAAGTGAGGGTCAGTCTTGTGAGATTGAGCCCTTAACCTGTGTGGCCTGTGCTAACTCTGGGTAATTAGTGTTATACTTGAATCAAATTGTAGGACACTCGGGTGGTGTCCACAGAGAAGTGGAGAATTGCTTGGTGTGGAAACCCCACATGTGTGGTGTCAGAGGTGCTGTGACGGGAGGAGTAGGTTTGTTTTGTTTTTTTTAATCATCCAAAGTATGTTCTCCAACCAAATTAGAATTACAAATTAGAGATCAATAATAGAAAGATCCCTAAGAGGACCCCAAATATGATCAAACTAAGCAATACACTTCCAAATAATCATGGACCAAAGAAGAAATCCAAAAGGGAAATCTGAAAATATTTTGAACTCAATGAAGATGAAAACCGAATGTGTCAAAATGTGTGGACTATAACTAAAGCAACTTGTACAGAGAGATTTACTGTACTAAACACATACATAATTAACAAAAGACCTCTAACAAATGACATCAGCTAATTAAACGCAGTATAAGCAGAAGAAGAGTGAAAAGAACAGAAATCAGAAAGTGAGGGAAAATGGCAGATGGGAGGCAGGACTAACTTACGGCTCCCACTCATATGGACAGAGCAGCTTATGGAGACACACTGGGAACTTTTGCTCCAAGAACTATTGAAGAACACACCAGGAAAGCTGAGAGAATCCACAGACCCTTTGAAAGAGGTGGCTTGTTGCTGCGGGCTCCATGACACAGCTGAAAAACTATGAGTGTCCGAAGTGTGAAAGGGGAGCGACTGACCCCAAACACACATCCTCACTGGGGAGCCTGAAGAACCAGATCTCGGGAGAAGGATCTGACCTTACCGAGAGCAAAGACAAATTTAGAGAGCTGAGCAAAATATAGGGGCAGGGGCAGCAGTGGAAGAGTCCCGTGGGCACTCTCGAACCCCCGGGAAGCCATTTCTGCCTTTGTCTCTCAGGGGTTCTTGGGGGAGGGGTGCCAGTGGAACGGGGGAAAGATCACAGGGAGAAGGAAACTTCCAGCTGAACTTTGAAACAATTTGCGCAGTTTCCTGGACAGAGTCTGCAGAGGAGGTGATCTGGGAGTACAGACAGGAGCACAGAAGCCGCTACAGGTGGGGAGGCATGAAACCTGAAAGTCCCGCTTGCTTTCTCAGCAGGGAGGCTTTTAGCCTGGGGCATGTCCCTCTCGTGCTGTTGGGGGGACACAGTGGGAGTGAAAGTGGCCTTGTAAGGCCTATCACTGCCAGCTTTCCCCCTAGTGACCTGCGTGACCCAGCAGAGGCAGCCATAATGCCCCTGGGAACATAATTCCATTGGCCTGAAACTGCACCCCCATCCTGCACAACAGCCCCAGGGAGCCCCCTCTACCAAGGAGAGTCTGAGCCCACACATGTCTAAATCTGCCCCCACCTGATTGTCTTTCTCTACCCATCCTGGTAGCTGAAGACAAAGAACACGATCTCTTGGGAGCTCTAGGGCCCTGCCCACCACCTAAGAAACCAAATACTTATCATCCAGGTGGCATTAGGGCAAGCTTGTATCCTTCCTACACTACTGCAGCTGAGGCTCTCTTGAAAGTGCCGCCTCCTGACTGGAGGCCAACCAACACTAAGCCAGCGTACTAAACAAAACTACAACCGAGGACCCTCTCAGAGTCCATTTCACTCCCCTGCTACCTCCACTGGGACAGGTGCTCCTCACGGCTGACAGACCTTAAGACAGATGACGTCACAGGAATCTTTGCAGACACTCCCCAGTACCAGCCTGGAGCCTGGTAGCTCAGCTGGGTGGCTAGACCCAGAACAAACATAACAATAGCTACAGTTCAGCTCTCAGGAAGTCCCATCCCTAGAGGAAGGGAGGAGAACACCATGTCAAGGCAGCACCCCGTGTGACAAAAGAATCTCAACAATAGACCTTGAGCCCCAGATCTTCCCTCCAACATAGGTTACCCAAATGAGAAGGAACCAGAAAAACAGTTCCGGTAGTATGACAAAACAAGATTCTTTAACACCCCCGAAAGATCACACTAGCTCACTAGCAATTGAGCCAAACCAAGAAGAAACCTCTGAATTGCCAGAAAAATAATTCAGAAGTTTGAGTATGAAGCTACACATGGAGGCACCAGAGAAAGGTGAATACCAACTTAAAAAAAAAAAGTTACAGGACATGGATGAAAAATCTCCAGAGTAATAGATAGCATAAATAAATAAAAAACAACCACAACTTCTGAAAATGAAGGACACACTTAGATAAATGCAAAATACACTGGAAAATGTCACCAATAGAATCAAACAAGCAGAAGAAAGGAATTCAGAGCTCAAAAACAAGACTTTTGAATTAACCCAATTCAACAAAGACAAAGAAAAAAAGAATTTTAAAAAATGAACAAAACCTCCAAGAAGTTTGGGATTATGTTAAATGACCAAATCTAAGAAAAAATTGGTGTTTCTAAGAAAGGAAAGAAATCCGAAACTTTGGAAAACAAATTTGAGGGAATAATCAAGGAAAACCTCCCTGGTCTTGCTAGAGATCTAGATAGCTGAATACAAGAAGCTCAAAGAACACCCAGGAAATTTATCGCAAAAAGATCATTGCCTAGGCACCTAGTCATCAGGTTATCTAAAGTGAAGACAAAGGAAAGAATCTTAAAAGTTGTTAGGAAAAAGTATCAAGTAATTTATAAAGGAAAATCTATCAGATTAACAGCAAATTTTTCAGCAGAAACCCTACAAGCCAGAAGGGATTGGGGATTTAGCCTTCTTAAACAAAACAATTGTTAGCCATGAGTTTTTTATCCAATGAAATTATGCTTCATAAATGAAAGAAAGATACAGTCTTTTTTCAGACAAACATATGTTGAGAGAATTTGCCACTACCAGGCAGCACTACAAGATCTGCTAAAAGGAGTTGTAAATCTTGAAACAAATTCTCAAAATACATCAAAATAGAACTACCTTAAAGCACAAATCTCATGGGATGTATAAAACAATAACACAATGACAAAAACAACAACAACAAGGTATTCAGGCAACAACCAGCATGATGAATAGAATAGTACTTCACATCTCAATACTGACATTGAATGCAAATGGCCTAAATGTTCCACTTAAAAGATACAGAATGGAAGAATGGATAAGAATTCACCAACCAAACATCTGCTGTCTTCAAGAGACTCATCTAACAACACATAAGGACTCACATAAACTTAAGGTAGAGGGGTGGAAAAAGATATTCCAGGCAAATGGATACCAAAAGCGAGCAGGAGTAGCTATTGTTATATCAGACAAAACAGACTTTAAAGCAAAATGTTAAAAAAGACAAAGAGGAACATTATATAATGACAAAAGGACTAGTCCAACAGGAAAATATCACAACACTAAATGTATATACACCTAACATTGGAGCTCCCAAATTTATAAAACATTTACTATTAGACCTAAAAAGAAGAGATAGATGGCAACACAGTAATAGTGGGAGACTTCAGTACCCCACTGACAGCACCAGACTGGTCATCGGGACAGAAACTCAACAAAGTAACAACGGACTTAAACTATATCCTAGATAAAATGCATTTTGCAGATATTTACAGAACATTCTACCCAACAACTGCAGAATGTACATTCGTCAGCATGCGGAACATTCTCCAAGACAGACCACAGGATAGGCAATTTATCCATCTGAAAAAGGGCTAATATCAAGAATCTACAAGGAACTTAAACAAATTTACAAGAAAAGAAACAAACAACTCCATCAAAAAGTGGGCGAAGGAAATGAACAGACACTTCTCAAAAGAAGACATTTATAAGGCCAACAAATACATGAAAAAAAGCTGGTCATTAGCAAAATGCAAATCAAAATCACAACGAGATACCATCTTACACCAGTTAGAATGGTGATCATTAAAAAGTCAGGACACAACAGATTCTGGAGAGGATATGGAGAAATAGGAATGCTTTTACACTGCTGGTAGGACTGAAAATTAGTTCAACCATTGTGGAAGATGATACAGTGATTCCTCAAGGATGTAGAACCAGAAATACCATTTGACCCAGCAAATCCAGTATATACCCAAAGGATTATCAATTATTCTATTATAAAGATACATGCGGCCGGGCATGGTGGCTCACGCCTGTAATCCCAGCACTTTGGGAGGCCGAGGTGGGTGGATCTCCTGAGGTCAGGAGTTTGAGATCAGCCTGGCCAACATGGTGAAACCCCATCTCTACTAAAAATTTTAAAAATTAGCCAGGTGTGGTGGCACGCACCTGTAATCCCAGCTACTTAGGAGGCTGAGGCAGGAGAATCTCTTGAACCCAGGAGGCAGAGGTTGCCGTGAGCTAAGATCATGCCACTACATTCCAGCCTGGGCGACAGAGTGAGACGCCATCTCAAAAAGAAAAAAAGACACATGCACATGTATGTTTATTGCAGCACTATCCACAATAGCAAAGACTTGGAATCAACCCAAATGCCCATCAATGACAGACTGGATACAAAAAATGTGAGACATATACACCATGGAATACTATGCAGCCATAAAAAAGGATGAGTGCATGTCCTTTGCAGGGCCATGGATGGAGCTAGAAACCATCATTCTCAGCACACTTACAGAGGAACAGAAACCCAAATACCGCATGTTCTCACTCACAGGTGGGAGATGAATAATGAGAACGTGTGGACACAGGGAGGGGGGTGGGGGCGAGGGGAGGGATAGCATTAGGAGAAGTATCTAATGTAGGTGACGAGTTCATCGGTACAGCAAACCACCATGGCACGTGTACACCTATGTAACAAACCTGCACATTCTCCACATGTATCCCAGAACTTAAAGTATAATTTTAAAAAAGTATATTAAAATATTATAATAGAAATCTATAATTATCTACCACTTACAAATATAATAAGCTGTGTGGAACATAAAATAAAAGCTTTTAAATGTGAGGACTAGGACCTTCTTTTTCTCTTGCCCAAATTCCTATCTAAGGGACCTGGGGGAGTCACACCCTGAAAACTATAAAATCTCATCAGACAGGTTTTATGAACCCTATATAATGTAGCTTACTTTCCAACCTCACTCTGGTATACAGCATAACATGACAGATAGCAGATGCTGAAAGAAGTAGAAAAAGATTTTATCCCACAATATATTTAACATGTTTTGAAATGATCCTGTAATGTTGTCTTTTGTGGGAATAATTTGCATCAGATTAATGTTCCATTAATGTAGTCAGACCTCTCCCTTTGTAGGCTATCTCAGATCTGGAGAGATTACCTGAGAGCCTGAGAGCTTTGAAATCTGCAGAGAGACAATTTCCATCTATTCTCTCTGAGGACTGCCACATATGAGGCTTCACTTACATACTAAGAACCTTGGTCTCCACAACCCCCTTAGCTTAACTCAAACATTACTTTCTACTGATTTCAAGTTTTAGACATTAGCTTAACTCTCCCAACCAACTGTCAACTAAAGAATCCCTAAAACTCACCTATGATCTCCCCAGCCTTCTGCTTTGAGATGTCTGGCATTTTTAAGGCCAAACCAATGTAAACCGTTCTCACATTGATTTATGATTTTCCTGCAATCCCTGTCTCCCTGAAATGTATAAAATCAAGCTGTAATCTGGCTGCCTCTGGCACACTTTATCAGGACTTCTAGAGATTGTGTGGCCTGGGCCATGGTCACTCATATTGGCTCAAAATTACCTCTTTAAACATATTTTGGCAGAATTTGAATTTTTCTATTATCAAATGTATTTTCATATGTGGAAAATAAGCACTATTTTTGTAAATTAATAAAATTTATAGTAATTTAAAACATAAGCAAGAAATATATCCAGAATATAAAACTCTCAAAATTCAATAATAAGAAAACAACCCAATTTAAAAAATGGAAAAATATTTGGATATTTTATCCAAGAACATACACAGCTGTCAAACACATAGAAAGATACTCAACATTATAACATCATTAGTTAATCAGAAAAGGCAAATTAAAATCACAATGAGGTATCATGACACACATAGTAGAATGTCTACAAAAAAAGACTGATTATATCAAGGGTTGGCAAGAATGTGGAGAAACTGGAACTGTCATATGCTACTGTTGAAAATGTAAAATGGTACAACCACTTTGGAAAACAGTTTGGAATTTTAAAGAAGTTAAACATGTAGCTACCACATGACCTAGCTACTTCATTCTTAGGTATTTACCCAAGAGAAATGGAAGCAGATGTTCATACCAAGATTTGTACAAATATTGTACATTTGTACAAAGATTTGGTTTTACTTATTATAGCCAAATTCTGGGGGAAAAGCCCCGATTTCCATCAACAAGTAAATAGTGATATCTACATAATAGAATTCTATGCACCAGTAAAATGGAATTGGCTATTACCAGATGGATGAATCTAAATTATGTTGAAAGAAGCCAGTAAAACTAGCATAGATATTAAATGATTCCATTTATATAAAACTTTAGAAAATACAAACTAATCTCTAGTGACAGAACAGATCAGTGGTTGTCTGGGGTTTGGGGTGGGGGTGGAGAATGGCAGGCAGGTGGAATGACAAAGGGGTCCTAGGAAACTCTGAAGGTTGGTGGACATGTGTGTTACCTTGCATGGGGTGATGGTTTCACAGCTTTGTACACATGGCAAAACTTACCAAGTTCTATACGTTAAACATAGGGTAGTTTAGTATTTGTTCATTATTCCACAATAGGTATGTTTTACAACTATAATGCCACAAACTTTCTTCAGTTTAGTTTTTGTTTTGGTATAAATATTAATTTTCCATCCTTTTACTTATACATTTTAAATATTTTTATATTTTAGAAGTATACTTTGGAAACGATCTAAAGCTAGATTTTACAGCATAAAATGCACTTGAAACATACTTTTTCACTGTTTAATAAGTGAATGCAGCCTGGTAATCTATTTTTAAAATTTTTATTTTATTTTATTTTATTCCTTTTTCGAGATGGAATCTCGGTCTACTGCCGAGGCTGGAGGGTAGTGGCATGATCTTGGCTCACCGCAACCTCTGCCTCCCAGGTTCAAGTGATTCTCCTGCCTCAATCTCCCGAGTAGCTGGGACTACAGGCACATACCACCACGCACGGCTAATTTTTGTACGTTTAGTAGAGACGGGGTTTCACCATGTTAGCCAGGCTGGTGTCGAACTCCTGACCTCAGGTGATCCACCCACCTCAGCCTCCCAAAGTGCTGAGATTACAGGTGTGAGCCCCTGCGCCTGGCTCTGGTCATCTAAATCTTTGAGTTAGTTTAGAGAGTATAGTTCGTATACAGTCATTATGACATATTTGACTTCATTTCTAATATATTCTTGTATTCTTTCAATTTCCCCCATCTCCCTCCTGGCCTTCCTTCTTTCCCTCTTTCTCCTTCCTTTATATTGATCGAATTTTTTTAACCCCTCATTCCAATATTTTCCCATCTATGGTTCGGAACTATATATATGTATTTTATGGGTCATCTTTGAAATTTTAACAAATATTTTAACATTGTTAAGTCTAAAATTACTTATTATTTTACTCTTTCTCTAGAATATAAGGACCTTATTTATGGTGGCTTGTTTCCTTGTGTGTATGATTTCACATTTTATTCGACTAAGTAGCCATAAGCACTACAGCATTTTAAATTGGATTTTCAGAGCACAGCGGCAGCACAGACTCCAGCTCTGAAACTGCAGCGGGGCTGGCCTGTGGTCGAAGGTTCCTGGGGTAGGGCTTGCTCCCCATCCTCGGCTTCCCACAGAGCTGGAGCTGCGATCGGTCAGTCTCCTGCAGGGTGAATTTTCTTTTCCTTCCAAGGTGCTACCCTTTAGAAATTCCAGATTTATGCAGGGTCCTCAGATCTGATCTCTCCCCCAACTACCAGGCTTTGTCTCCTGTCCTTCACATTACAGCTTTAATCTATTTTCCATAAATTTTTAATTAGTCAGCAATTTTAGTAAGTTCTCTATTCTCCATGATTTTGGGTTAACAGTGTAGCAACAAACAACGCAAGTTTGGGATACAGATTGCTTAGGTTAAAACCAAGGCTCTACTACTCATTACCTGTGACTTTGGGCAAATTCATGAAATGCCTGTGCCTCAGTTTCCTCACATGTAAAGAGAGGGGCGATAATACAACCTGTCTCACAGAGTTATTGTGGACATTAAATGAATTATTTAAAGAGCACAGGACAGTACCTGGCACACAGTCAGAGCTCAAACATTAGCTGCTATTATGGCCACCATTTTTGGGTTTAAATAAAATGTTTTGAGGTTGCATTGCATACTGTTCCACAATGGCAGGAATGTCTTACAATAGGAATATTCTTCTTTTTCTTCTTCTTCTTTTTTTTTTTTTTGAGATGAAGTCTCGCTCTGTCACTCAGGTTGGAGTGCAGTGGTGTGATCTTGGCTCACTGCAACCTCCACCTCTCAAGTTCAAGTGATTCTCCTGCCTCAGCCTCCCAAGTAGCTGGAACTACAGGCGAAAGCCACCATACCTGGCTAATTTTTGTATTTTTAGTAGAGACAGGGTTTTGCCATATTGGCTACGCTGGTCTGGAGCTCCTGACCTCAAGTGATCTGCCCCCCTTGGCCTCCCAAAGCACTGGGATTACAGGCATGAGCCACCACGCCTGGCCAGGAATATTCATATGAAACAATTTTTGACTTTCAAGTAACCTTATGTAGTTTGTTCATATCTGAATAAATGCAAATAAATGGTTTCCTCATTGACAGACTAACAAATCATTTGATACTCATTATCTCTGTTCTTCTTCCTTTTAGACAATATTATTTCTTGAGGTTAGATCTTTAAAGTCTATTTTTCAATTGTGAATGATTTCTACATGCTATTGGAATAGCAGATACCCCTACACAGAGAAGATCCTCCCACTTAAACATAGCATAGCATCTTGTTTTTTAAGATAAAATGATGTGAACAGCTGGTTCATTTCATCTAGAGTCAGAAAACATCAGCATATGTATGTCAAGCTCTGGAACAATCACGTAAATCACATGGGCTGGCATTGCTCCATTAACAACATCTGAATAAGATAAATTCCAAGTTCAAGTCATCTCCCCAAGTAACATATCGTATTTCCTACATACCTGGTGAATGAAGCTTGGTGGCTGAAGCTGCTACTCTCTTAGGAGATGAAACAGCAGGTTTATTCGTATCTTGATCTTTCTGAGTGTCTTTCTTTGTTCCTATGTATAGTTGGAGAAGAGAAATAGAAAGAAAGTAAACTAGTCAAATTGTGGAAAGGGTGGCTTCACGAAAGTCAAACAGATCAACAAAAGAAATATTTGGGTGATTTGTTGCTATGGTCACCACCCCCTGTGCTTGAGGAATGACACACTTGTTTATAGGAAAGGGAATTTAGTTTTGAGTGGTCAGGGGAGGAGTAAGGACACTGCTGTCTCCGATTTGATGAAAAACACGCCCTTTTCTGAAAGTCACTGCCACCCCAATGACCCTGACCAAACTATCTGGGAATTCAAATTTTACTGTCCTCAGCCACCAACTTAGTCTGCCTGCCTCTCTCTGCCAAAACAAATTTTCAGAAGATGGGGAAGGATGCTGTAGCTACATATAGCTGCTAATAACTTTGGCATCACCCGGAGCCAAGCCACGGGGGACATGGTCCAACTCTAATTAATTTCCATGCAGCGGGTCCACAGAGGTGACCTAGAGACCCTTTCAGTTCTCTTGGCTGCAGCTGAGCCTTCGTGGAACTTGCTGCCAGAGCTGGTCCAGCAAAAACATGTGGACGCTCCTCACATTGTGTCCAGCGATACCCAGGGCACAGTGCAGCTTCTCCTTTGTGTTCTGGGCACAGTGCTCACCTTCACATCTCCTTTGTCAGAAAGTCAAAGAGCAGTGGATGGGAGATTAGTGAAATCACACAGACCTACATTAACCCAAACCTGCCTTGGCTTCAGCGCACTGTTATGTCACTTCAAAAACAAAGCTTGCTGTGGTTCCTTCACCCCCACGCTCACCCCCAAACCCTGAGACCTCACTCTTCTTTCCAGCGGTAACTGCTGCTAGCAATTTTGTGTTTATTCTCCCAGATTTTTTTTCTAGGTATTTATAAATGTACACACATATACAAATACAGCTACTAGTTAAATATATGAAATAAACATTGCAACTTCTTTTTACCTACCCACATTTTTGGAGATCTTTTTCTTATCAGTGTATTTACAGATTTTTAAAAAAGAGCCACATCATAGAGATGGGCAAAGACATACTGTAATTCAGTTCCCCATTGTCTTATGGATAAGCATTTAGATTGTTACAAGTTTAGCTAATGAAATAGCTTCATGGGCTGTAATAAAAACTCTTCTACTTGTTTCTCTGTACACACAGACCAGGATCTTCAGAAGACAAATACACAGAATTGCTTTTGCTGGATTGAGTCTGTTCTTTTGCAGTGTTGCTATGCACAGTCCAATTGTCCAACAAAAGGATCCACTAATTCATGTTCCCAACAAACAGTGTCTGAGAACAGCTCTTCCAACATGCCCCATGCCCTACTGACACTCAAGTCTCAATCATTTAATCGATTCATTTAATTAAGCAATCATTTAATTATGATATGTGCCACCATATCAGATGGTGCAGCCCCAGATGACCTCACAGACACTGTCACTGTCCCTGCCCACATCTGCCAGCCACAGTGCCAGCCTTGTTGGTCCCCAAACATGCCATTCTTCCTCCTGTGGCTTGAGTTCCTCTGCACAGAATATTCTTCCTCTAGCCCTTAAGCATGGCTCATCCATCTATTCAGGAGGTCTCAGCACAGCGACGTCTCCTCACCACGCCTTGTGCTCCAGCTAATGTGGCCCTCTCACCACCTGCCAGTTTCCTCTTCACCCACTTCATTCTTCCTCACAGCATTTGTCACTGCCCACCAATCTATTCTATCCTCACCTGTTTGCTTAGTGTCTGTCTTCCCCACTAGAACACAAACTTTGACCCAGACAGGGTGGCCCCTCAGTGTGTGCCCCTCCAACTCCTGCTCTCCTCTGGGCTTCTTTCCAGGCAGGTTTGCCCAGGCATTTCAGGGCTCACAGAAGGCTGCACCTTCCAGGTCTGGAAAGCCCAGTCACTGCACTCTGCTGAAGTCACGGGGACCCCTCAGGGTACCTACTACATGGCTAAGCTCCCCATTCTGTTCCTTCACTTGGCTTTGGTTTTAGGTATCAACAAATGTGGAAAGACACCGAGACTCCTGAAAGCTGAGAAGGGAAATGTTAAAGTCCCCAAATCTGCACTAAACCTAATGTTTTGTGCTGAAAGGGAAACTAAATATGATTATTTATGTAGCCTTTTAGTGTTTTCCATTCAGCTTTCATGGAGTACAAATTGTATTATATCAAAAATGCAAATATTGATAGTTTGGACCCACAATTCCACTTGTGTAAATCTCTCTTTGAAACACTTCTAAAAGTATGCAAAAACATAAATTATAACATGTAGCCTGGGCGACAGAGCGAGACTCCGTCTCAAAAAAAAAAAAAAAAAAAGGATATCATAGCTCTATATTGTACTGGCATGTGGCATGGAAAGCTGTCCACGATAAATTAAAAAGCTAGTTGAACAGCACGCATGGAATCATCCCATTTTTTATAACACAAAATGTCACCTGTATTATGCTTACAAGTAAGTAAAAATATCTGAAAGACAGGCACCAAACTTTTAATAGTGGTTACTTCTAAGCAGTAGGATTTAGGAGTTTTTACTTTTTATTTTAATATGCTTATGCATTAGTTCCATATTTTGTAATCATCACACATTACTTGTATAATAACTAATAAGCAAAAAGAAAAGGAGAGAAACCAAATCAGTAAGGAAACTGATTTGCCTGATCCATAAAAGGATAAGGAGAGAGAAGTCTTATCCAAGCAATCCTATAGCAATAACTCAAACCGAAAGTTTCACCCTCCCTTTGCTGGCAAACTTTACCACAGGAACACAAGGCCACCTGGAGGACTCTTGTATGGTCTGGGAATTATTGATGGCACAGATAATTACAGGGATGAATCAAGACCTTCTGTTCTTCTTGCCATTTTTTCTTTACAATCCAGACTCAGCATAAATGTCTTCTAAATACACAGTAAGCTTTCATTTCACTCGATGAGCTCTCTGAGTGTCTAGAAATGCTAGTGAGGTCTTTGGTCTCACGTTCTCCTACTGCCCCCCGGCCATTGTCTCAGCCTTCTTGGTTACTCTGTCTTCTCAGCCTTCTTGGTTACTCTGTCTTCTTTCCTTAGACCTGGAATAAGGTATTCCCAGTGCAGCCTCCGCCTTCTCCTGTCCAGTCTTCTGAGTGAGCTTATCCACTCAACACGTTCACATTACCGACTTACGTACACTGATGACCATATCTGTGATTTCCAATCCAGGTGAGCCCAGGTATCTCTCCTGGGATCCAGACCTGTTTTCAGTTGCCAAATAGACATTACTCCTTATCTATTAGATGACAAGAAACATTGTTCCCCAAATGGAGCTGGTTAGCTTCTTCTTAAACCCATTCTCTGTCCTGTACTTTGTTTCCTAGTCAATTGTCCTCCCAGTCACTGAAACCAGAAACCAGTCAGTCTTCTTCTTCATCCTACCATATCTAGCAGTCACGAGGTCTTTCTGACCTTCAGTAGCTCCTAAGTCTGGCCCCTGATTCAGTCTCACTTTGTACCTCAGCTCAGTCCTCATCATTTCTTGCTGGTACAACTACAAACTTCTCTTCAGTAATTTCTCTGTCTTGTGCCTTAACCTCTGAATCTTTACCTAACTCACCCTCCTTAGCACTGCCAGAAAAACCTTAAGCCTTTAACAAGATCTCGTGATTTTACTGTTAAAACCTTTCCAAAGCTTACCCTCGGCTTCAGTAGGAAGTCCCAACTCCGTGGTGTGGGGTAAGCACCCGCCAGGATCTCCTGTCCTCTGCCAGGTGCCCCTGCTGTTTCCATGTGACCCCGGGTGTTTCAGCCTGTGCTGTTCACGGAGGCTGAGTGCTCAGCCTCTCCCTTGTCTGCCTGGCCTAGTCAAGGTCATCTTCAATTTCAGCTCCTTCTGTTTTAGTTTTCCCATTACCACTGTAACAAATTACCACTTAGCAGTTTAAGACAACACAAGTTTATTCTCTTCCAGTTCTGGAGGTCAGAAGTCTGAAATCAGTCTTACTGGGCTGAAGCCAAGGTGTCAGCCAGGCTGGTGCCTTCTACACTCTCCAGGGGAGAGTACATTTCCTTGCCTTGTTCGCTTCTCGTGACTTCCTTCATTCCTTGGCTGGTGGCCCCTTCTTCCATCTTGAAAGCAATCACTCCGATCCCTGCTTCCTGCGTCACGTCTTTCTAATTCCTCCTGCCTCTCTCTTACAAGGATGCTTGTGATGACATTGTCTCTATCTGTGTAATCCAGGATAATCTTCCCATCTCAACATTCCAAACCTCATGTGAAGTCCCTTTTGCCCTATAAGGTAACAATGATAGGTTCTGGTGATCCATACATGGACGTATTCGGGGGTCAGTACTCAGCGTACCACAGCTTCCCTGTCTAACTGAATGGCTCAACGAGGAAACTCTTTTTACTCACCAAAAACTCACTAACTGCTTGGTCTCTATTAATCCCCAGAGTCCCTGATACTTATTTACGAAGCTTTTCCTTATTTTTCTGACCCTTCTTAAATAACAGTATTTCCTTAGACCCTACTCAGCTTCCCCTGATCTCTTTCCCCAAGTGCAGACTCTGTGCTGCTAAGGCTAGAGGGCATCTCATGCTAGGCCTGAGTAGCTCCTTTGAACAACACCCCTGCTGACCTTTGGGGAATCAACCCTTGCCTCCTCTTATTTCATGTGGTAGAGTAGGGGCCTGAGGGACCAGGGCCTGGAGGGGGCGTATGACACAGGCCTGCCGGATAAGAACTCGCACCGCTCTGGTGTTGTGTTACACAGTATCCTGGCTTGAGAATGAAACAAGATGTGAGTTGGGACGATGACAGCCCTACCTCGAGAATTTTGCTGGAATTACTAGGAAAAAATTCTCTTTTTGAGAGATGCCCAAGCTGGCAGGATATAGGCCTGGAGCAGCTGCTGACCATCTTTGTTCTCATGTGGGGAGAGCCTTTCTGAGGATGAGGCCAAGAGTGGTGTACCCCCCGGGGACAGTCATGCCTCACGTCAGCATGACCTCCGGAACCTCTCAGTTCTGTGAGCCCCAAATCCCTCTGCCCTTTTGCTTTCTTGTTGCCTAAGGCAATTTGAATTAGGTTTCTCTAACATGACACCAAACAAGGCCTGGATAATATAATGCCGGCCAGAGGAAATAGCTCCTTAATCAATAAATGTACATCCTCTTCTCTCGTGGGGCCGTATGTTGGTCAAAACTGCTCCTCGTGTGCCTTCTCTACACTGAGATTCAGAGCTCCATGAAAGAATGTTTGTACACAAACCCCAGAGAACTGGGGCTTTTGCCGGGAAGGAAGAAGGCAGCGGGAGGGAAAGAAATGCCAGCCTCAGTCTGGTCTCAGAAGATTAGTCTGTAAGTTTAACTTGAAATACTGGCACTGATCATATTCACCCAATGCCAATCACTACAAACCCAGATGGTCCTAGACTGTTTCGTCATAGTGTAGCAAGAAGCGCCTCAAAAGCCTACAGGGATGGGTGCTGCCTAGCAATCCACAGAGAGCGTCTCAGAAAAGAGAAGAATAGTGTAAAAGCTCATTTTCTCCCACGGACAAGGGCCTTCCACAATGGTATCAGTGGCTTCCACAACAGCTGGCAGAAGCACCATTGTGTAATTTATTCCTGAACTGGACATCATAGAAGTGACTTACAACTTGTTTATTACAAATGCTGAAAACAAAGACAAACTGCACAGGAGCCATGAAAACAAGACTTGGCCCTAAAGCCGCCCAATCAAGAATGATGGCTTGATGTGTCAATTATAGATTTTAAAAAATGAGGAAACTCTTTTTACTCACCAGAAAGTCACTAACTGCTTGGTCTCTATTAGTCCCCTGAGTCCCTGAACATAAACAAGAATAATGGCTCACTCCGAGGATGAGGCTGTCATCTCAAAAAGAAAAAAAAAAAAAAAAGAAAGAAATAACAAATGACAATAGCTAATTCAGGATCCTCACTGAGCACATCCAAATGGGAAAAAAAGATTTAAGAGAATAGCTATATACTTTTTTAATAAAAAGAAGTCAGCACATCAAAAAAAAAAAAACCTAAAACATTTTTATAGGCTCTTAATCTCACATACAATAGGCTGCAAATTCCTCAAAGTAAATCTCAATATAAGTAAGAAAAGATAAGAAACAGGATAAAGAAATACACACAGCAACAGACTTTATCCCCCAAGTATCTAAGATTCTCCCTCCACATGCCTGTGAAAGCACATGTCACGGGGTTGACCCTGCCCTGGCCCCACAGATCAGCTCCCACGCAGCGAACACGAGGACTGCAGATGCAGATGGAGCAAAGCAAGAAGAGGGAAAAGCAAAGGTGGCCATAATGTAAGTGATGATTATCACTCCAGTGCAACTGGAAGGAGGTGAATAGAAAACATGAATGATGCAATCAAAAAATATAGATTCTGAAGCCATTTGTAAGACGAATTGAATGGGAACATTTCAAGGTAGGATTTATAGGGATTGGATAGAATGAAGAAAGGAAACATTATCTAGATAAGAATATACAGAATAAAAGAGAAATCTGGATGAGTTATAAACTGGAGAGAGAGAGAGAGCGAGAGCGAACTCAGGAGAGTTAGATGCAAGGACTAGAGGAAAGGAAATCAGTTTTCAGCTGCCAATAGTAATTTTTTAAATATTAAGAGGAATATCTGATATTGACACAGGAGAGTTAATAGGAGAAACAATCTGAATATTGGGCTATATTGGGAAGGTGGATTTTAACCTATTTAAGCTTTGTTCCATTTCAACACCCAGGTACTGCATGCATGAAGGCAGAAATTGTAGCTGGGAATTTAAGCGAGAATAGGGAGGTTTCTGTACTCAAACAGAGGCCTAGTGAAGCCTAATTATTACATGGATAAGACTAAGGGATAATACGTTCTGAAAATTATTATCAAACGGTAAGGATAGAAGAGTGAACAAGTGGTTTTTGAAATATATATATATATATGTGTGTGTGTAAAAGCTTTGTAAATTCTCCCCCCAAGCCCAATACATTCACGGATCGATTCATTATTAAGCACAGAGAATCCATAAGGCACGGTCCTAGTGAAAGACAAAGGTATGAGCTGTAATGGAAGTTACACGTTTGGGAGAGATATTTATCATAAGCATTTATAAACACCAGGTACCAGGTTGCAGTTGCTTCTGTGTATGCTGCCTCACCTGACACCTGTCCAAACTCTGTGGGTATTATTGTTACTGGTTCACAAATGAAGGAACTGAAAGTATGGAGTTTGTAACATATCCGCATTTACCAGTACATGGCTGAACCTGCAACTTCCGGCCCTACATAGACTGCGTTTCACTACATTGCAGTGGCCTCAGTGAGTCCTGAGAAGCAATGAGTTCTACTTCCTGCCTGCTCACCTGCCCAAAGAAGCACAATGGAACCAGGTAGAGTCTGATTCCATTCGAAGGAAAGAAGCAAGGGGAAGGTGTGTGAGAAAGCTTAGAAGAGAGTAGGGGTGTTGGGGAGATGGCAGGAAGGCTGTGACTAAGAGACCAGGAAATGGCTTAAGCCATTTGTTTTCAAACACTGGGGGCCAGCGAATCCCAACATCCTTTCCATCCCTAGCCCCAACCTTTCTCCCTCTGATGCTTCCTCCGTACTATGTGGAACTCCTTCTTCCTTTGGTAAAAACCTCCATCCCCTATGTTTGATCTCAATCTCTCTCAGAGCAGTTTTCTCAAATGGTTGCCATGGGTGCTTTTCCTCCACATTCAACTATATCCTGGTCAGGAGGTCTCCTTTAAACTCTCAAATACCCCACTAGAACATGAGGCCCCACACATGTGTAAAGTGCCTTTCCTTTGAGGTTCCAAGGTTCTTGCTGCCTAACCGAACACTATTCCTACAGCCTGGTTACTGCCTCTCACACCCCACAGGCGTGGTCTTCCCCTGTACCCTCAAGTACTGACACCCTAGTAATCCCCAACGCATGCCTCACCTAGCATCCCAGCTTTCAGTCCTTCGACACCTGCAGCCCAAGAGGCTCCCTGAATCAAGAGCCTGGGCATCACCATAGACCTTGTCAAAACCCTAAACTTCGCCTCTGAAATTCACATATCCTTCTTTCTGGTTACAACCCTCTATCCCTCCACCATTTCACTATGCTGTCGCCTATCAATTCATATCTGCAACTGAGACAATAATCTCTTTCCCCACACCATCAGTCTCCTTCTGTCTTCACCTCCCTTATTATCCAACCTAAAGTTCACCCCAGAGTGCTTTACTTCTACTACTTTATTAGCCACATGCTTGCTCTCATTTCACAGAGACAACAGAAACTACAATGGTCACAACTGTCTGCAGGACCCAACCCTGGCTCAATCCGCTGTCACCCTTTTCTAGCCCAGCTGAGCACACAATGACACAGATGGGGACATCAAATGTATAGTCACCAGGTATCACTGTGGCCACAGCGAAGTCCAGCAATTAATTCTTCCATTTTTTCCTTTTCATCTTTTGCATACCTTTTAAAAAACGATTTTTATTATTCTAATTGGCACACAGTAATTGTACGTATGTATGGGGTACATAGTGATATTTTGGAACATGTAAACAATATGCAGTGATCACACTGTGATAACTAGCATACCCATCACCTCACATGTAGATCATTTCTTTGTGTTGGGACCATGCCAGATCCTCTCTTCTAGCTACTTGAAAATATGCAATAGCTTATAATCACCCTACAGTTTTATAGAACACTAGAACTGATTCCTTCTAACTGTAATTTTGCATTTATTAACTAATCTCTACTGTCTCTCCTTCTTCCTGCCTTCCCAATTTCTAGTAACCACCATTCTATTCTCTAGTTCTAAGAGATCAACTTTTTTCGATTCCACATATGAGTGAGAACACGTGATATCTGGCTTTCTGTGCCTGGCTAATTTCACTTCACATAATATCCTCCAAGCTCATCCATGTTGCCATAAATGACACAACTCCATTCTTTTTAATGGATGAATGGTATTCTATTATGTATATGTATCACATTTTCTTTATTCATTATCTGTTGATGGACACAGGTTGAGTCGGTATCTTGGCTATTGTGAATAGTGCTGCAATAAACACAAGAGTCAAGATACCTCTATAATGTTCTGACCTCCTTTCCTTTGGATATATGCCCAGTAGTAGAACTGCTAAATCATATGGTAAAAAACTATTTTTCAAAACAAAGTTCTGTATTCATACCTTTCTGAAAGGTCATTCTGCAAGGTTTTAAACAACAACAAAAACCACCCAGTAGTATCTTCTCTTATCTCTCCATACACTTTCATATTCATCACTTCCACATTTTAAGTTGTTTTATCTATGCATTTCCATAGATATAAGTAACATGTTTATAACGCTACTTCTTGATATTTATATTTTACATATATTTTAGTAACTTCTTATCACAGCAAATGACAATTTTTTTCCTCTGCAGGCTCCCTTCCACACTACCTCCCCCATCATTGCAATACAGTTGTACCATTTTTGGTTAGGTCAAAATTCAGTTCACCTTCTTAAAACGATACATGAATATTATTTACAACTGAACCATCTTCTTGTCTGACTTTTGTTTTCCCTGGGTTTAATAGCTGCCTTGGTTTTTGTTTGCTTAGTTTTCTATGTATATATTGCTAATTCTCCCACAAGTTCTCCATCAGCATATAACTTTCCTCTCACAATTATGACATGTAAGGTTATACCTCAGTGTAGTTTTGTTTTCTTGTAGCCATTCTTCCTGGAGCCCTCAGTTCTCCATTTCATTCTAGACTGGTCATTTCTAGGGCTGTGACATGGCTGTCATTTGAGTTGCATCATCATTCTGGGAAATTCCTTTGCTTTTTTCCTACTTTAGGTTCCTATTTTCTGGACCCCCATGCCTTCCTCTTTCTTGATCTACTTCCTTACTTTGGTAGAGCACATTTTTTTTTAAGTTTCTGGAGAAAGGTATACATGAGGTAAATTATCTGACAGCTTCCAAAGCTGAAGATTTCTTCATCCAATTGGTTGCTTGGCTCAGTGCAGAATTTTAACATGGCACATGGCAGCCATTTCCCCCAGAAATGCTAAGATATTTCTCTTTTAGCGTCCGGGGTTGCTACTGATAAGCCTATTGATGCTATTCTAAATCTCAGCCTTTTGTGTGTGATCTGTCTGCTCTCTTGGGAGGCTCTTGGTCCCTTCTCCTTTTCCCCAGTGTTGTAAAATTTCATGCTGATGTGTCTTGCTGTGGATCTTTCTGCATCCATTATGCTAGACACTTACTGTGCCCTTTTAATTTGTAAACTCTCATTCTGCAGTTCTGGGAAATTTTCTTGATATGTTGCTTCATAATTTCCTCTCCTCTGATTTCTCTGTTGTTTTTATGGAACTCCTAATATTTACGTTCCATATATGTGTATACACATATACATGTACATATATATCTTATTATATATCTTCACTCTCTGTATAATCTCCAACCTATAGATGAATGTTTCTCTTCAGATATCTCCCATGCACATCACACTCCATATGTCCAAAACTGAACTCACTGTCACCTAACAAAGCCTCTTTTCATTCTTAGCTTCCCTAATTTGGAAAATGTGATTTTTGCCCAAGCCAGAAATAATGATCTCATCTTCATCTCCTCCCTCTCTTACTTCTTTATGTTCAATAAAATGCCAAATCTTTTGAAATATACATCTTGTGCCTCTCTTAAATCTAGTCCACTTTTTTTCATAGTCACCGCAACTTCATAATTCACACCAGTGCCATGCCTCCTGTAGGGAGAGCTCTGCAGCAGCCTCCTACCTCTTCATCACTCCTGTTAGCTCTGCTCCCTCTACTCCAACACATCCCTCACACCTCAGCCTGCTGCTCTAATGCTCTGGGGCCACGGCTTCACTATATTATGGGTTGAACGCCTTCTCACCTGTCCACATTCCCCATTAGACAACACACTTCGTGAGTATTGCCCACTCAGTAAGTATCTGTAAATAAATGAGTTGGTTATTATTACTAACTAATCACATTCTTCCCCCATGGAAAAGAAAGTCAACCTTGAGATTAGGGGAATCCCTGACATTTTAAATAGCTTTTTATTTTATCCTTCTTATTTCTTTTCTAGTACCTCTCTCTTCCCACATAATCAACAAGCAGGTTGTAAATGATTAATGAGAAATCACTGTACATACTGCTTGAAACAAAATGAGTAAAGCTCTGAAAGTTTTAAAACAGTGGCATGTAATTAAAAGTTTCACGCTCCTTATACTAAGAAATTGGGCCATATGATGGTAGCAGTTTGCATAAGAATGCATTCATAGTACAGTAGGCAGATTTCTGAAACATACAAATGTTGAAAATCACAATGGAAAATGCAGCTCCAAAAGACCATTTGCATTAATTACTGTTGGACAAGCTCCCATAGGCTCCTCAAGGCTGACAAGCAGAGTAGACAAAATACCAGGTGTGTAACCTTTTAAATACAATATGTGTAATACTCTTAAATGAAAATTAGGATTTTAGTGTCCTACTTTTGAAGAGCCTCCACAAAAGGTTTCACACCAGCCTACAGGGGCCTTAATATTAAGGTGGGTCACAAGAGTGTTATAAATTCTCTTCTGGCACTATAGGTATGTCCTGCAATGCCTTCCAAATTATCTAAAATTACCTGAAGTACTATTCTTGCTATTGTTTTGATGCAAGCATTTTAAAGGCACAGCAGAGAAAGATAAATGGAACTTTTACTTGGATTCTTCTGTGACATTTCAATGACAATAGCTAAATAGTACCCTGAGCCACTTAATTTGTAAGACAGGATGAGGTTATTAGGGTTTTAAAATCAAGTGCCTCCCCAAAATGCAAACTGTTCCACTCAATTTTACTGGACTGCCCAGTAAAATTAGAGACTAATTAAACTGCTGTGAATTTTCTGTGCAATTTTTTTTCATGCTGTCTTTAGACCGTTTCACAGCTTGCAAGTTTCTACACAGAGGGGTTGGGAAAAAATGGGGGAGCATATATTTTCAAATTTACAAGGTATCTAATTGTTAGCAGCCCTAGTTCAAGATTTCAAGGGGAGCAAGGTTTGAGAAATCTCTAGCTTTACAAAGAAACAACTCACGTCATTAACCTGAATGGAATGCAGTTCCCCATCATCACTGGCCACTTCTGTGAAAGCTCTAGGTCTCTGCCAGCATGTTTTCTGTGCACTATGTTATGTCTCTGCACTACATGGCCTTGTTGGACACTCACTTCCCTTTCACAGCACTTAGCATAAACGTAATTCAATAATTAAGTGTGTAAGTACAAGTTTCATGTTGCTCTTTCCTGTGACCCCCATCAGCTCCACAGAGACAAGGACTGTGTCTTATTCACCATGATTTCCCCAGGTATCTAACAAAGTGTTCAGCTTGAAGAGAGTATGCAATCAATACTTGTTGAACAAACAGAGGCCCATCCAAACGTTCACCAATCCTTAGTCTCTGGATGTCTGAGAGTTGACTTTGGTGTCACAGTCTGTGATTCCTAGTGCTTCCTGGCTTTCCTTTTTCTGGCCAGAAAGAACAGCAGACAGACCATCTAAGACATGCACTCATGTGGCTCTCCAAATGATGAAGTAGACAGTTCCTTTAACCAGAAATCGTATACATTGTCTCCATTATATTTTCCTGTCTCTGTGATCTCATGCAAAGAAATGGAACTCATATTTATTATATTTATTATTCTCCCACAAAGATTCTTTTTTTTTTTTGAGACGTAGTCTCGCTCTGTCACCCAGGCTGGAGTGCGGTGGCGCGATCTCGGCTCACTGCAAGCTCCGCCTCCTGGGTTCACGCCATTCTCCTGCCTCAGCCTCCCAGTAGCTGGGACTACAGGCGCCTGCCACCACGCCCGGCTAATTTTTTGTATTTTTAGTAGAGACGGGGTTTCACCGTGTTAGCCAGGATGGTCTCGATCTCCTGACCTCGTGATCCGCCCATCTCGGCCTCCCAAAGTGCTGGGATTACAGGCTTGAGCCACCACACCCGGCCCAAAGATTCTTTTTAAACACTTCTATTCTCCTACAACCTCTTCTATCCCTAAACTAATTGCTGGTCCCCTATTGGCTTCACAATGACAAATAAGTTGACACTGTGACAGCAATCTAGACTCAGCCTTGGGGAGATCACAGTCAGCAAAGGGCAATAAGAGCATCTTCACTGAAGATACCAGTGCAGCCTAATTGCTTTGACCTTGCCTCTTCTGGTCTCAAATCTGGTAGATTTCTGAACACTCCCAAGTCAACAAGAGCTTATGAGGCACCATGATTCTTTCATTACTGGAAAATAACATGCTTTTAGAGCTATTTACATTAAAAGAATGCATGTCATATGCTACAGTAAGAATAAACTCACAAATTACCTAGGAGCACAATTCCAGTAGCAATCAAGTGACCCTATTTCTTACTTTGTTTTTTCCTAAAGCTGAATATTTTATTTTAGCAAGGTCTTCCTCATTTTCTTCATTTAAGAAGTGCACAGAAAGAGAAAATGATACTTGAGAGGACTGGAGGAAGGCAGGGAGAACTTGGTAGAACAGCTCTATCTGGCACATGTATACATTATCAAAGTGCTCAACAAACACATTTTCATGATGGTAACAAGCTACTTATATTATTAAATTATAGTATGACCAGAAATCCTTAAATTTTTGAAATCATAACAATTTGTTTTTCAAGAAGCAAAATTAATTTTATGACACAAGTAGAGTTTCTTTAGCCTACTGAGTAGCAGCCTATTCCCAGGGAATGTTTTTCCTTAGCTAGACAGGAACCCAAATAATAATATACCGGTTACTCATTTTTATACAACTACTAGAAACCCTATACCTTAGTCTGAATAAAGGAATTTTATTGTCTATAATGCATCATATCAATGTGACAGAATCGGAGGGCATATTGACAAGAAGTAATTCATCTTCAGATCAGTATGTGCAGCTGGAAGTATTTTCCAATTTGCTACAACAGTGCAAGTCAGTTAGAAGAGTCAACAGGTAAAGCCCCACTATTATTGTAAAATTATATGGCTCAATGCACTGGAGAGATTTTGTATTTGACATATGAACAGCAGAAAAGCTTTTCATAAAAATTTTGAGAAGAGGAACCACTACATGACTAAAGCTAAGTTTCAGGAATACTTGGGAGCCTTCCTTTTACAGAGCACTGAATAGCATGTTTTGTGTGTGTGTGTGTGTGTGTGTGTGTATACATATATAAAATCATTAGCACTAAATCTGTAACACTTTCCATTGTCATCACACTGATCTCAATGATCATTATGAATTTACAGGAAATCAATATTATAGGAGTAGATCATATACCTCAAACATGTTTAGGACAGGGCACTAGCTCTCGGCCTGCGTCTGAAACCCCTAAGAGGGAGGCGTATAAACAGACCTCAGAATTACTGTATGGGAGTCGGGAAACTATCTGTAAGGTAACTAGCAAGAATAACTAAGTCTCTAAGTTGTATTTTTCAATCAAGGTAACTTCAATAAAATGCAATTAATTGGCTTCCATCAAAGTAAGAATATTTAAACAGCAGAAGTTAAGTCTACAGGTTTTAAAGGCCAACAGGCTTAGGTTGATTCCTGCTACAAAGAAGTTGTATGACTGAGGGTGTGGGGGTTACTTTATTTCTCTAAACTCCAGCTTCCTTAAGCAACAGAAGTTGAATATAAAACAAAGTCTCAGGACACAAAATCAATGTGCAAAAATCACTAGCATTCTTATACACCAATAACAGACAGAGAGCCAAATTGTGAGTGAACTCTCATTCACAATTGCTTCAAAGAGAATAAAATACCTAGGAATCCAGCTTACAAGGGATGTGAAGGGCCTCTTCAAGGAGAACTACAAACCACTACTCAGTGAAATAAAAGAGGACACAAACAAATGGAAGAACATTCTATGCTTATGGATAACAAGAATCAATATCGTGAAAATGGCCATACTGCCCAAGGTAATTTATAGATTCAATGCCATCCCCATTAAGCTACCAATGACTTTCTTCACAGAATTGGAAAAAACTGCTTTAAAGTTCATATGGAACCAAAAAAGAGCCCCGCATTTCCAAGACAGTCCTAAGCCAAAAGAACAAAACTGGAGGCATCACGCTACCTGACTTCAAACTATACTACAAGGCTACAGTAACCAAAACAGCATGGTACTGGTACCAAAACAGAGATATAGACCAACGGAACAGAACAGAGCCTTCAGAAATAATACCACACATCTACAACCATCTGATCTTTGACAAATCTGACAAAAACAAGAAACAGGGAAAGGATTCCCTACTTAATAAATGGTGCTGGGAAAACTGGCTAGCAATAAGTAGAAAGCTGAAACTGGATCCCTTCCATACACCTTATACAAAAATTAATTCAAGATGGATTAGAGACTTTAGACCTAAAACCATAAAAACCCTAGAAGAAAACCTAGACAATACCATTCAGGACATAGGCATGGGCAAGGACTTCATGTCTAAAACACCAAAAGCAATGGCAACAAAAGCCAAAATTGACAAATGGGATCTAATTAAACTAAAGAGCTTCTGCACAGCAAAAGAAACTACCATCAGAGTGAACAGGTAACCTACAGAATGGGAGAAAATTTTTGCAATCTACTCATCTACAAAGGGCTAATATCCAGAATCTACAAAGAACTCAAACAAATTTACAAGAAAAAAACAAACACCACCATCAGAAAGTGGGCAAAGGATATGAACAGACGCTTCTCAAAAGAAGACATTTATACAGCCAACAGACACACGAAAAAATGCTCATCATCACTCACCATCAGAGCAAATCAAAACCACAATAAGATACCATCTCACACCAGTTAGAATGGCAATCATTAAAAAGTCAGGAAACAACAGGTGCTGGAGAGGATGCGGAGAAATAGGAACACTTTTACACTGTTGGTGGGACTGTAAATTAGTTCAACCAGTGTGGAAGACAGTGTGGCACTTCCTGAAGGATCTAGAACTAGAAATCCCATTTGATCCAGCCATCCCATTACTGGGTATATACCTAAAGGATTATAAATCATGCTGCTATGAAGACACATACACATGTATGTTTATTGCAGCACTATTCACAATAGCAAAGACTTGGAATCAACCCAAATGTCCATCAGTGACAGACTGGATTAAGAAAATGTGGCACATATACACCATGGAATACTATGTAGCCATAAAAAATGATGAGTTCATGCCCTTTGTAGGGATATGGATGCAGCTGGAAACCATCATTCTCAGCAAACTGTTGCAAGAACAGAAAACGAAACACCGCATGATCTCACTCATAGGTGGGAATTGAACAATGAGAACACTTGGACACAGGAAGGGGAACATCACACACCGGGGCCTGTTGTGGGGTCGGAGGGGGCAGGGATGGCATTAGGAGATATACCTAATGTAAATGACGAGTTAATGGGTGTAGCACACCAACATGGCACATGTATACATATGTAACAAACCTGTATGTTGTGCACATGTACCCTAGAACATAAACTATAATAAAAAAAAGAAATACAAGTCAAACAATAAAAAAAAATCCTGAGAATACTGCATGATGCATATAGAATTCTTAACAAACATATCTTTTTTTAAAAATGAAAAGAAATAAGAAATGACTTTCATAAAATATTTTTGTTATTTATATGCCTGGTATCTAAAATACTTATGCATTCTTTCAATTGTCAACAGAATATTACATGTAAGACAAAGATGCCAAGGATATTCGTTAGGTAAAATGCAAGTCTCTTCATTAAATGATATTGAGAAACTGTACATCCATATGCAGAAAAATGAAACTAGACCCCATCACCACATACAAAAATCAACTCAAAATACATTAAAGACTTTGATGTAAAACTTGAAACTATGAAAATACTAGAAGAAAAAAATAGGAGAAATACTTAAGGACATTGGTCTGGGCAAAGATTTTATGGAGAATACCTCAAAAGCACAGGCTACAAAAGCGAAAATATATAAATAGAATTACATGAAACTAAAAAGCTTCTGCACAGTAAATGAGACAATCAACAGGCTGAAGATACAACCTACAGAATGGGAGAAAAAAACCGCAAATGATTCATCCAACAAGAGATCAATATCCAGGATATAAAAAGAACTTAAACAACTCAACAGTAAAAATCAAAATAATTCAATTAATAAATGAACAAATGAGCTGAATAGACAACCCTCAGAAAAGATATACAAATGGCCACCAGGTATACAAAAAATGTTTATCATCACTAATCATCAGGGAAATGCAAATCAAACCACATTGAGATCATATCAACCCAGTTAAAATGGTCATCATCCAAAAGACAAAAAGTAACAAATGTTGGTGAGAACGTAGAGAATGAGGAACTTTTACACACTGTTGGTGGGCATGCAAATTAATATAGCCATTATGGAAAACAGTATGGAAGGTTCTCAAAAACCTAAAAATAGGCTGGGGGTTGTGGCTAATACCACTTTAGGAGGTCAAGGTGGGAGGAGTGCTTGAGCCTAGGAGTTCAAGACCAGCCTGGACAATGTAGCAAGACCCCATCTCTACAGATTTTTTTTTTTAAATTAGCCAAGCATGGTGGTGTGAGTCTGTAATTCCAACCACTCAGGCAGCTGAGGTGGGAGGATCACCAGAGCCCAGGGAGGTCCAGGCTGCAGTGAGCCATAATTGCACCACTGGACCCCAGCCTGGGTGACAGAGTGAGACTCTGTCTCACAAAAAACAAACAAACAAACAAAAACTGAAAAATAGAACATATGATCCAGCAATCCTATTGCTTGGTATATATCCAAAGGAAAGGAAATCAGTATGTTCAAGAGATATCTGCACTTCCAAGTTTATGGCAGCAGCACTTGTCACAGCAGCCAAGATACAAAATCAGCTTAAGTGTTCATTTAGCAGATAAGGAAAATGTGGTAATGATATCGCTTGGCTGTGTCCCCACCCAAATCTCATCTGGAATTGTAGCTCCCATAATCCCCACATGTTATGGGAGGGACCCTGTGGGAGGTAACTGAATCATGGTGACAAGTTTTTCCTGTGCTGTTCTCGTGATAGTGAATAAGTCTCATGAGATCTGATGGTTTTATAAAAATATTGTTCCCCTGCACACACTCCCTTGCCTGCTGCCATGTAAGACATGCCTTTGCTCCTCCTTCACCTTCCACCATGATTGTGAGGCCTCCCCAGCCATGTGCAACTGTCAGTCCATTAAACAAATCTCTTTTTCTTTATAAATTACCCAGTCTTGGGTATTTCTTCATAGCAGTGTGAAAATGGACTAACACAGGTATATATACAACATGGAATACTACGTAGCCATAAAAAAGAACAACATTTGGTTACTTGCAGCAACGTGGAAGAGGTTGTAGTACATTATTTTCTGTGAAATAAGCCAAGCACACAAAGATAAATACTAAATGTTCTCATTAATATGTGGAAGCTAAAAAAGTTGATCTCATAGAAGGAGAGAGTACAACAGTGGTCACTAGAGGTGGGGAAGGGTAGTGGGTAGGGGAGTATAGGAAGAAGTTGGTTAATGGATACAAAAGTACATCCAGATAGGAGGAGTAACTTCTAGTGTTCTATGGCGCTATAAGATGACTGTAATTAACAACAATTTCTGGATATTTTCAAATAGTGAGAAGACTGGATTTTGAATGTTCCCAACACATAGAAATGATACATATTTGAGGTGATTAATACACTCTGATTTGATTATTACACTGTATAATATATCAAAATATCACACTGTGCCCTATACATACATAAAATTATGTGTGAATTAAAAATAATAAAGCAAAACAAATAAAAAAGAAACAACCAGTCAAAATATTTCTGTTATTTGCAAAGACATACTTCATATGACTCACCATTTCCACTTTTAAGAATGTATCCTAAGAACATATGGGAAACTTGTGCCTCATTGTGTTGGAAAGGAATAACTAAGCAGGCTTGAATTGCTTAAACCCTGCACATTTCCAAGAAGGGCCTGTTTCATGACTGGCCACTGGTCAGCTCCTGAGAGCTGGGCTCTTAAACGTTCTAACTCACAAAAGCATTTTGCACGCCCAAGGTCCTGGGCCATACTGCATCAATTTGCCTAGTTTACACATACAAAAGGTGCTGTGTGTATGTGTGACTGATCCATAAGAAAAACCCTGGACAGCCAGGCTCAGATGTTTTTCTTTCAACGACAAAATCTGTTCATGTTTTCACACATCATTGCTGGAAAGATGAAGTATATTTTGTGTGATTCCACTGAGAGAGGACTTTTGGAAACTTGTGCCTGGTTTCATTTGAACTTTGCCCCATGAGCTTTTTCCCTTTGGTGATTTTACTCTGTATCCTTTCACTGAAATACGTAATAATCATAAATATAGCAACTTCTAAGTCCTGTGAGCCCTTCTAGGGAAATCATCAAGCCTGAGAATAGTCTTGAAAACCCCTAACAAAATATGATTTTGCAAAATAAATTTATTAAATTCATTGTACTTCATTGTTTCATGATAGTGAAACACTGAAAGCAACCTAAAGGAACAGGAGACAAGCAGTTCTACAAATTATGGTTAATCAATATGCAGTTATTATAACATCATTAAAAAGAATCTTTTCACATATTTATCATGATACTGGAAAATTATTAGGATATAATGTTAACTGTAAAAGCAGTATACAGAACTATACATAAAGAATAATTGAGGTATGAAAAAAATCATAACCATATAGAGAAAAGACTGGAAGGAAATATACCGATATATGTTAAGCTTCACTTCTCAAAAATGCATTATTTTATGGAAAATGCAAATAGTGTGGGGTGTGCTCCGCCACAAGCGAGAGCAGGGAAGGACCACACAGAGGTTAAGGCATCCCCACTGGAACTCCTAAGCAGGTAATCTCAAAGAGAGCCGGGCCTGAAGCACAAAGCCCTGGGCATCGCCCTGCTTAACATCATGCCCCGTTCACACACACGCAACCTGTTGGTAATAGACAAACTGCAGCCCACAGATGGAATTCTGAGAGTCCTTAGCTGGATATTTATGCTATTATTATAAGAAAAGGACAGGGAACATATACCACATCCATTTGTTTCTGGATGCCACTGTGTGACCTTGGACAACTCGTTTCACCTGAGTCTCACTTTCTGCATCTGTAATGATTTCCCTGCCTACCTCTTAGGGTCTTTGTGAGAATCAAATTAGATTCTGTATATTAGTGTTTTATAAGGTAATACAAAGTGGAAGAAAACTGTTATCAAGAGTACATGGCTTGGTGGCTCATACCTGTAATCCCAGCACTTTGGGAGGCCAAGGCAGGCAGATCACCTGAGATCAGGAGTTCGAGACCAGCCTGGCCAACATAGTGAAACCCCGTCTCTACTAAAAACACAAAAATTAACTGGGCGTGATGGCGGATGCCTGTAATACCAGCTACTCAGGAGGCTGAGGCAGGAGAATCTCTTGAACCCAGGAGGCGGAGGTTGCAGTGAGCTGAGATCATGCCACTGCACTCCAGCCTGGGTGACAAAGCCAGACTGTCTCAAATAAATTAGATAGATGATAGATTGATAGATTGATAGATAGATAGATAGACAGATAGATAGATAGTGCATGGCTTTCAGAAATCCCCTTTGTAGCAGAAACACTTGGAAAAGTAATGGAACTTATGGTCACACTACCTGCCTTTCCTCTTTTCAACATTTGAAATACCTTATTTCCATTTAACTTCACTTCCATGAAAACAGCCATTTTCTCTACACATTTTACCATGCTATTATATAACTCTTTAAATGGACACTAAAGTAGAGAGACTAGTTGAGTTAACTTACTGTATTCCATTACCCAGCTTCAACAATGAGCAACGTGTGGCCAGTTTTGTTTCATCTTTTATATCACAGACTCTGCTCACCACCATCCTAGGTTATTTTGAAGGAAATATCAGATAGCATTTCATATATGTGAATCTAAAACATGACTCTTTTTAAAAACACAGCCACAAAAAATCATCAAACTCAAAATACTAACAATAATTCGGGTGCGGTGGCTCACACCTGTAATCCCAGTACTTTGGGAGGCTGAGGCGGGCAAACCACCTGAGGTCAGAAGTTCAAGATCAGCCTGGCCAACGTGGTGAAACCCCATCTCTACTAAGAATAAAAAAATTAGCCAGGTCTAGTGGCACACACTGGTAATTCCAGTTACTTGGGAGACTAAGGCAGAAGAATCGCTTGAATCCAGAAGGTGGAGATTGCAGTGAGCCAAGAGTGTGCCACTGCACTCCAGCCTGGGCAACAGAGAGATTTGTCTAAAAAAAATTAACAATAATTCCTTAAGGTCAACACATAGCCAGTGTTCACATTTTCCCAACATCTTCAAAAGATTTTTAGAATTTTTGTTTGAATTTCAAATTTTTGTTCAAATGTTTATTTGAAGTAGGATCTAAAATTAGCTCCATACTGCAATTGGTTGATGTCAGGCCTCTGAGTCCAAGCCAAGCCATCGCATCCCCTGTGACTTGCACGTATATGTCAAGATGGCCTGAAGTAACTGAAGAATCACAAAAGAAGTGCAAATGCCCTGCCTCCCCTTAACTGGTAACATTCCACCACAAAAGAAGTGAAAATGACCGGTCCTTGCCTTAAGCGATGATATTATCTTGTGAAATTCCTCTTCCTGGCTCATCCTGGCTCAAAAAGCTCCCCGACTGAGCACCTTGTGACCCCCACTCCTGCCTGCCAGAGAACAAGGCCCCTTTGACTGTAATTTTCCTTTACCTACCCAAATCCTATAAAACGGCCCCACCCTTATCTCCCTTTGCTGACTCTCTTTTCGGACTCAACCCGCCTGCACCCAGGTGAAATAAACAGCCATGTTGCTCACACAAAGCCTGTTTGGTGGTGTCTTCACACAGATGCGCATGACAGTTGATATGTTTACAATTTTTTGTAATCTACAGGTTCCCACGCCTTCTTCGTTTTCCCCAAAGATGTTTGGTTTTTATTTGTCACACTTTGTGGTGTTGTTGCTCTTGCCGAGAACATCAGCGGGTGTGTCCCACAGAGCTTCCCAGAGTCTAGGTTTGCTGATTCAATCCCCATGGTGTTTTCTTTTTTTTTTTTGAGACGGAGTCTCGCTCTGTCTCCCAGGCTGGAGTGCAGTGGCCGGATCTCAGCTCACTGCAAGCTCCGCCTCCCGGGTTTACGCCATTCTCCTCCCTCAGCCTCCCAAGTAGCTGGGCGTGCTTCTCTGCATTCCTTTGTATTTCTAGTAAATCAGTGGTTAACTCCAGAGGCTGCACCAAATCCATTTCTCCCCTCAAGACTAATTCCCAGGTAATGTGTATATATTTCCATCAGGACACTTCGTAATGTCTGGTGATTCTTCATACTGATGAGCATTGCTTTTATCAACTCATTCATCAGAAGCAGCAAAAAGGGCTGTGTAATCATGTGTTTTGTATCAGCTGCAATACTTTTATAAAGAGAAACTTCCCCCTCACCAGCTATTTGGTTATCTTGAGATACAGACTGAGTAGGAGAAACTACTAAAAGGCTTTTCTTTTCCTTTATTTACCAGATTTTAAAATAATGAGGTCATTTCCTAGCATCTTTCAATGTGACTAGTTTTGGAGGGTTTTGTTTTGTTTTTTGTTTTTTTTTTATCATATGCCCTCATGGATGGGTATTAATCCATTGTAAATATTAATCTTATTGATATTCAAACTCTTTTTCAGTTTTTCTTCTGTTTTTTCTTTTTTACTAGCAGGAGCTTATTCAGGTTGACCCTTAAGTCCTTTCAACAGAATCCTCAGTTTTTATATTCTCCTTAGCCAGCTAGTATGGCAAGATGTTCTAGGATCTACATTTCCTGTCCTAGACCTGAAACACCTGTTTCTTCAAGGCTCCCTGTCTCCCTCTACTGGGAAGTCCATTTAGTCATCACAACCTGGGCTCTAGGGGCGCTCATTATGACTGGTTTAGTCACCACTTTCCAGTGGATAGAGCTGAGAATATTGTTTTAAAGATAAATTTCAGATGAGTTCTGACTTTATCCTATAATACCCCTACCACATTTATCCCATAATACACACATTCAGAATAACAGTAGATGCAGAATCACAATACTAACACTACAACCAATAATTTCAGATTTTCATTACAATTATTTCTAAATCTAAGGTATATACCATTGAGAATGTACTTCTCTGTATGGTTTACGCCATCAACGGGCTATGCAATTACTTCCATTTGTTTAATTTCATCTTTGAGTTTTAGATATTACTTTTTAACATTTAGTGTATAATTGTGTAAAATATCTATGTAATTTCAAATCTACAAAACAAGGTGCACTCAAAATGTGTCATTAGGCTTTATCTCTATTCTCTCCTTTTATTCCTTCTTTCACCCTGAAGGTCATCATTTAAAAAAAAAAAAAAAAACTTAGCTTATTCTTCTATTGCTTGTTCTTAATGTAAGTTCATATATAACATTTTCCTATTGTTTAGATAAAACATAGTCTACTACATTTTTTTCTCCATCTTTTATTCCTCAATGACCTCCTGGAAATATTTTCTAGTAATGTTAATACATAGAGCTATTTCCCCACTCATATAACAGCTACATAGTACTGCATCCTGTGGATATACCACAATCTGTACAGTAAGCCCCCTACTAACGGACATTTGAGTTGTTTTCAGTCTTTTTCTACTTCAAAGAGTGCTGCAATGAATCACTCCATGCACTGTATTCTTGTCAGTCTACCTTTGGGAAAGACTGCTCTGGGTGAGACTATTATGTCAAAGAATAAATGCACATATGATTTTTTTGTTAGATACTGCCAAACTCCTCTTCCTAGTTGTACCATTTTATATTCCCACCAAAAACATATGAGAATGCCTGTTTGCTTGCAGCCTCACAAACAGAATATGTTGTCAAACTTTTGGATTTTTGCCAGTATAACTGGTAGGGTGTTGGAATCTATTGTAGTTTCACTTTGCATTTTCTTATCAGTGAGGCCGATTATTATCCCTTCATATGGCTAAGAGCCCTTTGCCTATCTTTTTGTAAGAAGTGTCATTTCAAATTCCTAACCCATTTTTCTACAAGTGGCTCACAAAGTGTAATTCCTAGTCTAGGGGCACATCCTAGTCTAGGGGCACCGTCTGGGAATTTGTTAGAAACGCAAATTCTCAAGCCCCAAACCAAACCTACTGAACCAATAACCCTGGGGACAGGGCCCAGTAATCTGTGTTTTTACCAGCCCTGCAGGTGACACGGATACACTAAAGCTTGAGAAACACTGGGCTATAGGGTTGATTCAACCACAGTGTTTTAACTTACCATAGAGTTGTCTAATTATTTTATAATTAAACCAAGGCCAAACTGTTAATAAATTGTAGCTGCAAGATTCAAATGCCATGTGATATCCATTCATTCATTTGTTGATTCAATAATTAACACATAGATGTTAAACACCTGCTGTGAGTCAGTCACTGTGGCAGGCAATGAGGATGCTGTGTTAAAACAGACACAGTCACCACCCCCAGAAGCTTACCTTCCCCCGAGGAAGAACAAAAACTAAATGAGCCAATTTAAGTCTTAACAAAGGGAACTGCAAGATGCTGCTAGAGCAAGAGGTTCCAGTTAGTCTAGTGGTCAGGGAGATGCAAAGTAAAATAACTTTGCTATAATACTTTACTCCCATCAAGCGGACCAAAATTCTAGAAAGGGATAACACCTCTTCCTAGCAGGGATATGGGTGGAGCCTCTCTGAAAGGCAATCTATCCATATCTATTAATGCATCGAACAAAGCAATACCACTCCAGGGAACTGATCCCACAGAAACAATGCCACCCACTCAAGGTGTTTATTGCAGCACTGTTTGTTGTAGCAAATACTGGTTGCAAAATGAATGCCAACTAGTGAAGGAATGACTGAATACATCATGGCATATCCACAGCATGCAGCCATTGAAAAGAATGAGCCCTACCATGGCCAAGAGTATTTCTGTGACCTACACTGCGTAAGGAAAGCAACACGTAGAAAAATTGATATAATGCAGTCTCATTCAAAAATACCTATAAAACTCATATGTTTATATATGTATATACATTGATATGATGATACCTTGATACAAGCATAGGAAAAATATGGAGGAATAAACACTGATATGGATGAGCCATCTATGGGGAATTAGGGCTCAACATTCATTCTACCATCCTGATAAATGTGCCTTCTATAGTGCAGAAAAAGAAAAGCTAGGAACGAGATACACAAACATCCTTGCAGGCAAAGAGATGCACTTGTGGGAGGGATGGGAGGAGAAGCACAGCAGGGGCCACCCTGGTGCTGCCTGGGCACTTTCTGCTGACAAGCACCTGTGCTAGTTACACCTTTGAATCAGCTGAATTCTGCAGGTCCAGTCACTAGCTTTGTGCGTATGCACAGGTGGGGCACGGGGATCAGTTTTGCTGGACTGAACCCTGCAGTCCAGTCTAGAGCCAACCCTACCATGGGAGCCGTGGATCCATCCCTGGATCCTAGCTTTGGAGATGTGAGCCTAGAGCCAGCAGAGGCATGGAGCTCCCGGACTGTTGCAGAAACAGCACTTCTCTCTGGGGCTGTGGGGCTCATTCCCGGAGGCGCAGCCTGGAGCTTGCTCCTACAGTCCTTGCAATGATATTGTGAGCACCCGCTTCCCTGAGCCAAATGCCAGTTTGCTTAAAATAGTTGGTTCTTGCTTTCTGAAACGGAAACTGTGTGATTCAAAGGGTTACCAGTCATGGAAAGAGTGAGAGGCAGTTATGAGAATTTAAACATGAATACATGAAAGTGCCTTAAGAGCAGTGGTATTACGAACTATCATTTCATCAATCATCCCTTCTAAATAGCTGATGTACACAGGGGCTTTCAAAAGACTTTTTATTAATGCAGAAAGGGCACTCCACCAGGGAGCCTCTCCAAGGCACAAAGTCTTACCAGCGGGTGTGGAAGTGGATTTTGGCGCTGGAAGTAAACTCCTGCGGGGTGCTGCCACACTGGAGGACGCCGGAGGGGCCACCCGGCCGGCCCCCTTGGGTGTGTCCTTAGAAGGCAGAGATGCCTTCAGAACTGGCTGTTCTTCATTCCCAAAGGTTGTACCTGTGGGAGGCAGACAGTGCGTTAATTATAACTTCATGAAAAATGGATGGAGCCCTCACCATTTGCATTTGCCAACCAATCCTACTGCCGTCATCTGATTTAGAACTTGACCTGATTCTTAGTGAGTGACCTTGAATAGTATTTTTCTGGAACCCTATGTGGAGAAGAACTCCCTTTAGTCACTGCATAAATGTCTGTCACACAAATCCCGTGCACCAAAAGGGGCTCCATGAAAACGAGGAGCAGCCTGCATGCCCGCACACACACAGACATACATAAACACACACACACACACACACAGAGTTGGCTTATGTGTAAATGTATGTGTATATAATAAACACTTATTTGATAACTCAGAGAATGAACAGCCTTTCATTTTTGAAACACAGCGTGAATGATGCAGGAGAAGTGAGAAGAGGAATATACACGGTACCATGAGCCCAGGAATTTTATTCAGAGCCCCTGAAACCCCGCTTGTCTGGCCCCCAGAAGAGGAGGCTTGGGATGAAGGTAGACGGGTAGGGAGAATGGGGACAGAGAATCTCTCTGAAACTCAAGCAAGCTTTCTGTTTCAAAAGCTGAGGCCTCACCAAACTGGGAGGACCCTGAATTAGAGTCTAGTACTTCCAAGGTAGAAGACATTTATTGATAACTGCAGTCTACTAGTCAGTTTAGAAAGAGCCTCTTTATCATCCACTGCTCTGAGACTCCGAGGATATGGCATACTGGGACTGTGTTTGTGTCAAATTTAAATATGCAGAGTTGTTTGGCTTAAACTTTTCTTCTATATCTTTCTAAACCTTGTGGTCAATATATTTTCAATCTCTTAAAGACAATGACATAATTATCTATTCTCTGTTAAAGGGTAAGTCTTTCTAATATACTTCTGAGTACAGCTGTGAGGCTAATCTATTAATTTAGAGAGGCTGAATGCACAGAGATGACCGCTTGTTTGGAATAAAACAGTCCAGTGGTAGGAATATGACCATCTACCATGAAAAATAAGCCATGACAGCTGGAAGAAGTATACGACATTTTAGCAAAGGATTAAATTTTTTGTTTTTATCCTTTTCAAAGGTTAGTCTAAACATTTTATTTAGATAAGGCCTGCATAAAAATGATAACATTATTAAAATGGCTTTAGTGTTCGTAACATCCAGGCATTTTATTCAACCATTTAGAGTAAGAGATTGTTGCTTTTCTCCCTCTTAACACCCGAAATTCTGTTTAAAATTGTGGACATTTCTGTTGTTTCTAAAGAAACGCATATTTAGGAAGAAATCAAAGAATGTACTATTTCTTAAAACAAGACCTATGCCCTATAGTTCTTTTAAGGTGTTGTGCAAGGTTTTTAAAATAGTTCTACATAGGACTAAGAGAATGTATTTGACCTATGCAAAGAAAACAAATGCATTCAAACTCCACTGAAAGGATCTGCACTGTATCTTGGGTGTCAGATAAAAAATAATGCAGATAAAAAGTGTGTCTGATGCAAACCTAGCCAGGAAAAGCAACACCATGAACTTGCAAAAACAGTGAGCCTCAGCTTCTGAATTATCCAGTGGATGCACCCGTCCAGTGCTAGAACTCAGGGAATCTCTCAGGGGTTGGATGATATTTCACATGGGGCATGGCTCAACCATTAGAAATATTTCACGAGTAATTATCTGATGTCTAGCCTCCTGCTGACATACTGCCAGAATAATCTGTTCACTGAAATGTGTAGCAGAAGCTGAATTGAGCACAAAACCTCTAACACAGAGTCTTTTATTTAACAATTTATGAAAATTTCTTAAGAAGAGAAATATTTTGTATCATCTGTAGAGTTCAAATGCACTTGTATCAAATCCTCTTGCATCTGGCATCATTCTCTTACATGAAATTTATTATTCTGTGAACACGTCAATTTAGAGATTTGGCTGCTCTCCAGGCTGGGAAGTAATTCATCTGTTTGAAGTACAAGTATCAGGGAACTATATACTTCCCTCTGAGGGAGGGCTTGAATTACCAAAAAATAAAATAATATAAAACACAATTCTTATCTATTACTGTGGGAGACAGCTGGCAATAAACAGTTCCACTCTTTGAAAACCGGCTTAAGTTGGCTGGTAATTAAAGATGCATTATTCAGTAAAGGAAAAGCACTCTGAATTTGGAAATGGCTGTTGAATTCTATAAATGCTCCATGTACTTCACAATAATGCTGACAACATTAAACCATTGCCTGGTAAGAGGAAGAAAACAACTGGAAATAAACTGCTTGTGTGCGCCAGAAAAATGTTCTGGAGAATTCAGCCAGTGGAAATGGTTCATGTGGCTAATTCAGTCTTTTCATTCCCAATCAATCTGAACCAACTCCAGCCTGAACAACCCAGGATATCTACCTACCCTTCCGCTTGACCACAGTGCAGCAGAAACATCAGCAAAGGTGGTTTGTGGTGCAGATCTGGGAGCGAGATGGCTAGGGTTTGAATACCACCTCCTCTACCTATCGCCTCTCTTGTATCACAGTTTCTTCATTCATAAGCAGGGATAATGATAACCTACCTCACAGAGCTGTTGTGAGAATTAAAGGAGCTAATGGTAGGACAGTTTTTTTAAAGTTAATCTAAGAGTTGATATGAAAAAATACTTAGTATCTGATATATAGTATGCTCTATGTGTTAGTTATTAATGTACATACTAATTTTAAGTTCTAGGGCAAAGTCATTACAACAAATCAGTTTTTCATGGGAAAACCACTTGGAAAGTATTCAACGATTAATATCAGATGGGCTACTCGAGGTGAGAAGAAAGAAAAGGATTGAGGTCAATCTGATAATACCTGTAGGATGAAAGACTAAAGAGAAGAGAATATGATTGCCTTAAAAATGGATGATATACAATTTCAGACGTAGAAAAAGGTGAAGATAATAACACTATTGACCATCAAGCTTAGGAAGTATGAAACATCATCAATTGCATTGACAGTGAAAAACTGCTGGGATATAGGGAAATGTGCTCAAGTTTCCTGGATATTCAAAATTGCTTTCCAAATTGCTTGTTGCAATTCACATTAACCAGAGATAGTAAATGTAGCATCACTGGATTTTAATTTTGGCAACTGGTTTAATTTTATTAACTGGTTTTAATTTACACGTTTCTGACAGGTGGCGAGATTCGAGATTTTTTTCACATAGTTATTGGCTACTCAAGTTTTTCCCTTCCATAAGATGCCCATTCATAACTTTTGCCCATAATTGAGGTGGTTAGCCTTACTTCTTTAAATAGTCTGGACACAATCTTTATTGGATTCTATACTGGGTATCAGTATATTGGATATTGATATATATCAAATACTCTCCCAGTCTTTGGCTTGTCTTCACACTTATGGTGCCTTTATTCAGAACTTTCTCATTTTACTGCAATTGATTTTCATCAGTCTTTCCCTCCTGATTTGTACTTTGCCTGTCTTAGACTTTCAATCTCTCTCCTGAAATCATAAAGATGCTCTCCTATGTGCTGTTTGAAAAGTTTTAAAGTCCTATTTTCACATTTACAGCATCAATCCACCTAGAATGGTACATGGGGAAGAGACTAAATTTATTGGTGTTATTTTCTACATAGCAGCCCGCTGTCCCAGGCCTTTATATTAAATAGTCTAACTTCCTTGCATTATCTGCTGAGCCAGATGTTACATGCCAAGTTTCCATCCAAACATGATTTACTGGGGCAGACCCACAAACAATCCCACAATTTCAGTACTTAACATAGCAAAAGTTTAATTTGTGATCATGAATCATCTTTTGCAGGTGCTCTGGACGGGCTGCTGCCTTGCGTGCTCTCCTTGGGAGAATTCAGGGATCAAAGCTCTGTTCATCTTGAGCTTTTGCCCTACTATGGATCTCCTGAGAACTTAACATTCAGCTGGTAGACAGAGGAAAATGAACTGTTCACAGGAAGATTTCATGGGCCATGCCTGGAAGTGGCATGTATCACTTCTGCTTTCAGTCTACTGGCTGGAACTCAGTCACAAGAGCCAGCAAGGGAGGCTGGGAAATGTAGTTTAATTTATATCTAGGGGAAAAGGAAGTGGTGTGATGAACAAATATTCACTGTATGCCACATGAGGCTGTATTTCTGAGTTCTCTATTCCATTTCATCGGTCTATTTGTCTATCACCGTGCCAATACTATACCACATTTATTCACTACAATGTAAGATCAGTCCTGGTATACTAAACCTGTATAAGACAAATATCACAGGCCGGGCGTGGTGGCTCGAGCCTGTAATCCCAGCACTTTGGGAGGCCGAGACGGGCGGATCAGGAGGTCAGGAGATTGAGACTATCCTGGCTGACACTGTGAAACCCCGTCTCTACTAAAAAATACAAAAATCTAGCCGGGCGACGTGGCGGGCGCCTATAGTCCCAGCTATTCGGGAGGCTGAGGCAGGGGAATGGCGTGAACCCGGGAGGCGGAGCTTGCAGTGAGCTGAGATCCGGCCACTGCACTCCAGCCCGGGCGACAGAGCAAGACTCCGTCAAAAAAAAAAAAAAGACAAATATCACAACCTTGAACTTTTACTTTAAAAACTGTCTTAACCATCTTTGGCCCTTTAGTTTTGCATATAAGTTCCAGAATCAGCTTGTTAAGTTCCATGAAAAATGTCAACATTTTCAACACAATTAAGTCTTCTTTTCCCAACTGCAACTTAATTCAAAGAAGAGCAAGCACAGACGTAAAATCAGCAAACATGCTGAGTAATAATTATACCCGAGGACCACGTTACATGATAGAGATACAAAGAAGGCTTAGTATCATGAAAAAATAAACATCAAAACAAGTGGCTCCAAAGAGGGGCAGCACTCCTCCACTGGGGATCAACATTTATGAGGATATTTTGGACTGAGGCAATGCTGGCAGTTAGTGGGTGGGGTTGTCAGAAGTTAGTGGGTGGGCTCTGTTTAGAAGACATGCAGAGAGGTAAGAGACCACAGAGAACAGAGGTTAATAACTGGCAGTTAAAGGGTATGAAGTAGACAGAAAAGGCATTTCCAATAAACAATCATACGTCATTGAAAGAATTTCCTTATACTATTCTTTTTTTTTCTTATTAATTAATTAATTTATTTATTTATTTATTTAATTTTGAGACGGAGTCTCCCTCTGTCCACCAGGCTGGAGTGCAGTGGCACAGTCTTGGCTCACTGCAATCTCTACCTCCTGGGTTCCAGTGATTTTCCTGCCTCACTCTCCCGAGTAGCTGGGACTACAGGCACCCACCACCATGGCCTGGCTAATTTTTGTATTTTTAGTAGAGATGCGGTTTCACCATGTTGGCCAGGCTGGTCTTGAACTCCTGACCTCAGGTGATCCACCCGCCTCGGCCTCCCAAAGTGCTGGGATTACAGGCATGCGCCACCGTGCCCAGCCCCCTATACTATTCTTAAATATTGAGCTGATTGGTGGCCAGCTCATTCTCCTTAATTCCCTTCCTGTACCCATGCCAATGGGACCCTCTGCTTCCATCATACCATTTTCCCCAAAGGATGAAGGTATTCCACTGCTCATAGGAACTAAAGGACTACAGTCTTTTGCTTCACTGCTGAACAGAGATCATCTTCTGTATGTCTCTGAATCATCACATCATCAACTTACCATTTGGAAGGTAAGATCTCCTTCATTAGAGTAAAATAAAAAGTGTATATATATATATATATATATTCAGTAATATATATGTATATATAACTGAAAAATTGCAAGGTTATATATTCCACATGATTACAGAATCCAGCTGGGTCCAGTTCAATACGTAAACCAAATCTCTCTATAATTTTCTCATTAAACTCTTAGGACAAACATGCTCTTTCAGCATCAAATCCGTGGGGAAGGCGATCTTCTTATTCTCCCTCCAGTGATAGTTCCTACAGTTCATTCCTCACAGTGTGTAGACACCCTGAGCTGATCAACTGCATCTATCAAAATCTCATGGACTTGAACTCCTACCTCACACCATAATTTGTTTTAAATTAGCAAAACCTGATTCAAAATAGATCTTAGATCTAAATGTAAGAGCTAAAAATATAAAACTCTTAGGAGAAAACATAGGTGTAAATGTGAATGATCTTGGATTAGGCAATGGTTTCTTAGAATGTGACATCTAAAGCTCTAACAAGTTAAGAAGAAGACACATATCCCACTCCTAAGTACATACCCAAAAGAAATCAGTGTATTGAAGAGATCTCTGCATCCCATGCTTGTTGCAGCACTACTCACAACTGCCAAAATTTGGAAGCAACCTAAGTGTTCATCAGCAGGTGAAGGGATAAAGAGCATGTGGTACATCTATACAATGGAGAACTATTCAGCCGTAAAAAAGAATGGGGGGCCCTGTCATTTGCAACAACAGGGATGAAACTGGAGGTCATTATATTAAGTGAAGTAAGCCAGACACAGAAAGACAAATTTCTCATGTTCTCACTTATCTATGGGAGCTAAAACTTAAAACAACTGAACACATACAGATAAGAGTAGAAGGACAGTTATTAGAAGCTGGAAGGGTAGTGGTGGGTGGGAGCAGAGGTAGTAGGGATGGTTAATGGGTACAAAAAAATAGAATAAATAAGATCTAGGATAACAGGGTGACTATACATTTAAAAATAACTAAAAGAGAATAACTGGACTGTTTACAACACAAAGAATAAATGTCCGAGGTAATGGATACCCCATTTACCTGATTTGATTATTATGCATTGCATGCCTGTATCAAAATAGCTCATGTAACCCATAAATACACATACTATGTATCCACAAAAATTAAAAATAAAAATATTAAAAAAGAATTTCTAAATCTATAAAACAAAAAAACTTAAGAAGTGAATGGAATGCAATCAAATAAAAATCTGTGCTTCAGAGGACACTATTTAAAAAGTCAAAAGAATTCACAGAATTGGGGAAAATATTTGCAAGTCATATCTGATAAGGATCTAGTTTACAAAATATATAAAGAATTTTTATCAGCTGAGCATGATGGCTCACACCTGTAATCGTAGCACTGTGGGAGTCCAAGGCAGAGGATTGCTTGAGGCCAGAGTTTGAGACTAGCCTGGGCAACAGAGTGAGACCCTGTCTCTACAAAAAATAAAAAAAAATTAACTGGGTCATAGTGGTAAACAACTATAGTCCCAGCTACTTGGAGTTGGAGGATCTCTGAAGCCCAGGAGGTCAAGGGTGCAGTGAGTTGTGATCACGCCACTGCACTCCAGCCTGGGTGATAAAGTGAGACCCCGTCTCAAAAACAAAAGGAATTTCTATAAATTCACTAAAAGGCCAAATAACCCAATTAAAAATGAGAAAGGGATCTGAATAGACATTTCTCCAAAGAAGATCTACAAAATGGGAAATAAGTACATGAAAAGGTGTGCACCTGTCATCAGGGAAATGCAGACCAGAACAATGAGATACCACTTCAAACCCAGTAGAATAGCTACAATTAAAATACAGACAATAAAACGTATTGATAGGGATGTGGAGAAACTGGAATCTTCATACATTGCTGTAAGAGTATAACATGGTGCAGTTGCTTTGGAAAAGAGGTTGGTAGTTTCTCAATACGTTAAACATAGAGTTGGCTGGGCACAGTGGCTCACGCCTGTAATCTCAGCACTTTGGGATGTGGAGGTGGGTGGATCACAAGGTCAGGAGATCGAGACCATCTTGACTAACACAGTGAAAACCCATCTCTACTAAAAATACAAAAAATTAGCCGGGCTTGGTGGCAGGCACCTGTAGTCTCAGCTACCCAGAAGGCTGAAGCAGGAGAATGGCGTGAACTTGGGAGGTGGAGCTGGCAGTGAGCCGAGACCACGCCACTGCACTCCAACCTGGGTGACAGAGCGTGACTCCATTTCCAAAATAAACAAACAAACAAAAAAACCCCCACACAGTTACCATGTGATTTAGCAGTTCTGCTCCTAAGTATATGCCCAAGAAAACTGAAAACATATGTTCACATAAAAGCTTGTACATGAATGTTCACAGCAACATTATTCACAAGTCAAAAAGTGAAAACTACCCAAATGGCTCCCCATCAACTGATGAATGAATACACTAAATATGGTATATCCATACCACGGAACATTATTCAGCCATAAGAAGAAATGAAGTGATGATACATGCCATATAACATGCATGAATCCTGAAAACATTCACAAAAGGACAAATATTATGTAATTACACTTCTATGAAACGTCCAGAATAGACAGAGAGACAGAAAGTTGATCAGTGGCTTTCAGGGGTTGGAGGGAAATGGAGTGACTGCTAATTGATACAGGGTTTCCTTCTGAGGTGATTAACTATGTTCTGGAATTAAATAGGGATGGTATTGTATAACCTTGTGAATATACTGAAAAGCACTAAATTATATACTTTAAAGAGGTAAATTTTATGATACTTGAATTACGTCTCAAAAAAAAAAAAAAAAAAAAAGTCTCAAAGGATTTTTTCTCTAGATCCCCTGGCTGTAACAAGTTCCTTAAATTGTGATTCAGCTCTTCACCTCTCCTCTGAGAGACTCCTAGTGCTCTTTTCTGGTGACGTTTTTATTCCTGTTCTCTGTCCCCTACCCCTGAATTGTGACTATAGTGAATTCCAACCAATCTGTCACAGGGTTCTTCTGTCTTCTGATAGTATATTCTTACATAATACTAAAAAAAGCATTCCTCAAACCTACTATTACATCCCATTCATTAAAGCAAAATGTCCAAGCTCCCGGGTAAGGAGGGTGATAGTCAGTTCCTCCTTAAACCCCTTCACTTTTCTCTTACACTCCTGCAGAATGAGGCGTAAGTCTGAGCTGCTCTGGTCCTACATTACTGTTATGGTTTGAATGTGTCTCCTCCGACATTCAGATGTTGCCAGCGTGATAGTATTAAGAGATGGGGGCTTCAAGATGATTGGGCTATGAGGGCTTTTCCCTCATGAATGGGATTAAGGTCCTTATCAAAGAGGCTTCACATAGTATTTGGCACCTGGCCCTTCCTCCCTGCTTCCACATTAATTCTGCCATATGAGGACAAAGTTCTTCCCCTCGGAGGGTGCAGCCCTCACTAGACAACCAAACTTGCCAGTCCCTTGATCTTGGACTTCACAGTCTCCAGAACTGTGAGAAAGTAAGTTTCTATTCTGTATTAATTACCCAGTCTATGGTATTTTGTTATAGCAGCACAAAGAAGACTGAGACAGCTGCTGAAAAAGGAAGACACATGCAAATTCAGGCCAGAGAAGCCTGTGCTAAGGGAAGAAAAGTCTCTTGCAAAATTTTTGGGACTGGGAGGAGGAAGCTAGATTCATAGGTCACTTGATATCCCCCTACAAAGTAATGAGTGATTCCTATTCAACCGCCTCAAAAGGATAGTTGATTGTGACTGAAGTTCGAGTGAGAATTTAGGATTTCTGATCCATATTTGGTGCACTTTTCACTACTTCATTTATTGGGAATACCAATAACTCAGCCTAAACTCTCCAAAGAAATAATGGCAACAGGGTATAAACACTAACCAGACCAAAATGAGGTTCTTAAGGAAGAGGAAGGCTGTAGAAGAAAAGCAAAACAGTCATTCAGAAGAAGATGGCATCATAGCCAAACTCTAAGAAACAAGTTTCACTGACTTTGAATATCAATATTATAATCATTAAATTACTCTCCTGACTTTTTTTTTAAACAATCCTAGGCAATCAAATTGTATAATGCTCCGGCTGCATGATTAGCTAACTGATGCATATTTCACTGACTTAGCAGCATTTATCACTTGGTGATAATATTTAGCTTAATTATTAAAGTATCAACTGAATGTTTTACTTCCCCATTCTGCATATTTTAACCAAAGTGTATATTTTTCTTTCTCACATTAAAGGCCTAAAGTAAATCTGAGATCTTGTCATTGCAGCAAAGCTATTTATTTCTTTTTCAAAATGAAATATTTGACTAAGAAAAGTTGAGATTCCACAGAGAAAAAGTTAGATATGAAAAGTTTCAAATTCTGGATCTCTTTCAAAGAGGAAGCATTAAGACTAACAGTAGGGGAAAGTTTTAAAAGATGGCTTAAGCACAATAAACCCTCACAGCAAGCTTTGGTGCTTATATAAATCCTTATATCATCTATCCATGAAACATCGATTGGTCACCCTTGATGTTTCAGGCACTGTGCTAAACCTCAGGGATAAGGAGATGAGGGGTCTGGTCTATAATCCCCAGAAGTTCGTATTTCATATGACTGTGTCCATTTGCAGAAATTCAGGCAAGATACAGTCAGCATCGAACAAATGCTGGCTGATGTTATTGTTATAAACCCACACTTGGCAAATCACTGACGAACACGTGAGCTGCCTGGTCCAGCAAAGGAATAAGACAGAAACACAAACTCCAATAAACAGGAAGAAAGTGAGCATATCTTAACAGTACCAAGAAAGAACAAGAAGAGCCCAGCCCAAGGGGATATGGGCAGGTACTCGCAGAGACACTCAAGGTGGGTTTTGACAGTCAGGTGGGACTTGGATCTGTAAAGACAGGGAAAAACTGTGAAGGAGAAGGGATGGCATGAGTAAAGACCCAGCATTAGGGAAGTGCATAATTGGCAAGGACTCTGGTTTGATTGAAAAGTAAAATTCGGGAGGAAAAATGGAAAATTCAGGAAGAAAGACAGATGGAGGAAGATAGTAGCAGACTCCTCTCATAACCTCTCACTTATCAACCTTCACTCAGAAGCTGTTGCAGGGACAGAAAGTACAAGCTAGGCTGTTGCAGGGACAGAAAATACAAGTTGCCAACAGTGGATGCTGGCAGAAACCGAGAAAAGACGAATCCTTTACTAGGAGATCAGGAAGCCAGATGCATTTCAAAGATTTATTTCCAGTCCTATTTTTAAAGGCACAGACCACAAGGATGCTTAAAGTTACTGGCCCCAGGAGAATTTGAAATAAAGAGGGCATCTTTAATTTTAAATTTCTAACTTTACTTTCAATAGCAGAATGCCTCTGAAACTCTTCAGTTTACAAACTTGGTTGGGTAAAGTCAGTAACATTTACAAGGGACAGAGAAGATGCTCTCTGATGGTGACAGGTAACAAGGAAGATCCCCGGGCTTGCCCTGAGAGCGTGCCACAGCTCCCTGATGCGGCTCGCCTGCCCGCCATCTGCTCAGGTGGCTGTGTGCCTGTCAGAGGGCCGTGCCAGCTTCAACAGCGATCAGATGCCACCAGACGCAGGATAAGGAGCAGCAGCTGCTCGACAGAAAGGGCCTTGTGATGCTGAGAGCTCCCAGGGCCAGCCGCACCGGCTTCTGTACACACAGGCAGCGTGTGCTCACGCTCGGGGCATGGTACCAGCCCCACGTGCCTGTCCACACTGTTCCTCCCCATAGGGAGAGATGAAACATCAGAGAACTAGAAACCCAGAGAATGCCAGGGGGAGACCTCAAAGAGGGGGAGTTCCAATTTGTACCTCTCCACCTCCATCCCTTTTCCCAGAGAGTTTCTCTCTGCTGAACTGCTTAGCCCTTAGGGATTTGCCATCACTGAACGGTGCTTGGCTCTGACTTGCTTGGCTCTCAGAAGTAGTGCTAGAAGCTTGCTCCATGTTTTGTGACAGGCATGCGGCAGAGGATGCTGTCCACCGCACCTGAGACCTCCCTTTGGGGCCAGACTCCTCCTGAGAGGGGTGCTTTGCCTCAAGGGCACCATGAATCTTTCAACACATGGTTTTTTGCTCTTTGATTAGGCTGTCTCTAGCAGGTCCCTGTGGTATGCATTTTTACAACAGTGGTAAAAGCACTTAATAACAGATCTGCCCCCTTAAATGGTAAGTATGCAATCCTGCTTTGTTAACTCTAGGCATAAACCTGTACAGCAGCTCTCTAGAACGTATTCATGCTGCATACATGGAACTTTATACCCAATGAATGGCAGCACCTACACCTCCCCTTCCTGCAGCCCCTTGCAGCCACCATGCCACTCTCTGCTTCCATGAGTTTGGCCTTTTTAGATACCTCATGTAGTTGAGACCACACAGTATCTGTGCTTCTGTGACTGGCTTATTTCACTTAGGATAACGTCCTCAAAATTCATCTATGTTGTCAAAAATGGCAGATTTTTCTTCTTTTTCAAAGGCCCTATGGTATTCCATTTTATGTAGGTACCACATTTAAAAACAATCCATTCATCTGTTGATATTCGTTTCTACATCTTGGCTATTGTGAATGGTGCCACAATGAACGTGAGAGTGTAAATATCTCTTCCAGACCCTGATTTCTTTCTTTTTTTCCTTTTTTTTTTTTTTTTTGAGATGGAGTCTCGCTCTGTCGCCCAGGCTGGAGTGCAATGGCCGGATCTCAGCTCACTGCAAGCTCCGCCTCCTGAGTTTACGCCATTCTCCTGCCTCAGCCTCCCGAGTAGCTGGGACTACAGGCGCCCGCCACCTCGCCCGGCTAGGTTTTTGTATTTTTTAGTAGAGACGGGGTTTCACCGGGTTAGCCAGGATAGTCTCGATCTCCTGACCTCATGATCCGCCCGTCTCAGCCTCCCAAAGTGCTGGGATTACAGGCTTGGCCACTGCGCCCGGCCCGAGACCCTGATTTCAATGCTTTTGAGTATATACCCAGAATTGGAATTGCTGAATCATATGGTAGTTCTAGTACTAATTTTTCAAGGAACCAGTGAACTGTTTTCCATAATGGCTGCACCATTTTACGCTCTGACAGTATACAAAGTTCCTATTTCTCCACATTTTCACCAACATGCGTTATCTTTTGTCCTTTTAATAAGAATCATTTAACAGGTGTTAAATGTTATCTTTGTGGGGTAGTATTCATTTTGGATGTGCTAATGTTAACTCTGGCTTCACATCATTTTCTTCCCTTTGCTATTTCTTTTCATGATTTCCTTATCTATTTTTTTTAAGTTTTACTTTATTTTTTTGACACTTGAGGAATGTAAAACCAATAAAGTTGTCTCTGATTTACATTCTCACTCCCTCCAGTCTCAGCTGCCTTTTAGGAAGAGCAATGATGGCTTAAGACAAATTAGCAGCTTTGTATCCACTCTCCAGTAGGGAAAGGCAGATTCTTCTCCAGGAAGAGACTAAACTATGAATGTGACCTAAAGACAAATGGCCACTGGGGAATGCCTGTTAGTTGTTAAGCTAATATTTTGTCAAGTTTAATTCTGACCTGACTATATGTATTAATTTTATTATATTACACTTGTAACTGAGCATGCTCCTGAGACACTGTTCTGCCCCTGTCCAATTCTGGAGCTCATGTTCTTGCAGTTGGGGATAGACAATAAATATAAAACAGCATAAAGAGAAGATAAGGCAGGAGGATTGCTTGAAGCCAGGAGTTTGAGACCAGCCTGGGCAACATAGGGAGGCCGTGTCTCTACAAAAACAAACAAAAAAGTAAAAAGCTGGGCATAGTGATGCACCTGTAGCCCCAGCTATTCAGGAGGCTGAGGTAGGAGGATTGCTGAAGTTTAGGAGTTTAAGGCTGCAGTGAGCTATGATCGCATAACTGGACTGCTGCCTGGGATCCTGGACAACGGAGAGAGACCCTGCCTCCAAGAAAGAAATAGAATAATTATGGAATAGAATTCCATAGTATGCTACACATTGTGAAATGCCATGAAAAAAAACAGAGCAGAGTGTGGGGTAGAGGTTGTGACTGGGGAAGGCCTCACCATGGAGGGCTGTGGAAAGATAAGACTGGAAGGAGGTGAACGAGAAGACAAGAGAGGAATGAGGGCAGGGCTCAGGCCAGCAAAGGGGCGAGCATGGCTGCCACAGACAGGAGGAGAAGAAAGCAGAGAGCCAGCAAAGGGGCGAGCATGGCTGCCACAGACAGGAGGAGAAGGAAGTAGAGGATTTGATCTGAATGGTGATGAGGAAGACTTGGAGGGACTCAGAAGCACTGTGAAGACTCGACTTTCACACACACAGAGTAAAATGGGAGTCACTGGAGGGACCTGGCTTGACCCTCAGTCTCTCCCTGTCCTTTGACTGCTTCCTAAAACTGAGCTGAGCATCCTTTATCTATTTTCTCAAAAGCCCTCTTCCTCAAATCTGCTGTCCATGTTAAAAAAAATTCTCTTTTCTATTTCATAAAAACTTTCAAAGAGCTTATTATCCCTTCCTCATTCTTGCTACTCATTCATTGCTTAAATTTGATGCCTATCACCCACCGGGGCCTGTTGGGGAGTGGGGGGCTTGGGGAGGGAGAGCACTAGGAGAAATACCTAATGTAGATGATGAGATGATGGGTGCAGCAAACCACCAAGACATGTGTATACCTATGTAACAAACCTGCACTTTCTGCACATGTACCCCAGAACCTAAAGTACATAAACAAAAAGCTGATGTCTACCTTCAGATTACCTTCCTTAGGATTCTAAGTGATCTTAGTTACCAAATACAACAGTCTTTCACCTGTTTTCATTTTCCCAGCTGGTGTGCAGCACCAGAAGCTTCTGAGCACCCCCACTTCCTTTGACTCAGTATCCCCTTCCTGCCTCCCTCCACTCTTTCTTTCTCATTCACCGGATGTCCTTTCTCCCTACAATCCTCAGATGCAGGCCTCCCTGCTGGTTCACAGACTTTCTTTTTTTTTTTTTCCCACGCCCTCGCCTTTGGGGGCTTCATCCCTTGGATCTCATGATATCAACCATGAACCCATGTGATTCCCACAGGGTCGTAGAGAATCCCGGCCCATCTTCAAGGAATCAGTACCACACTGTAATGTGCCCGCTGGAACAACCTGGTGAACTTTCAAACTCTACATGTTTACTTACTCAATTCATGCATTTATTCAATAAACAACTGCTGAGAGCTCTGGGCCAGGCCCTGCCTTAGGCAGGGGACACCGGGAAAATGTGGGCCTGTCTTCACATAACTTACATTGCAGCAGGGGTGACAGGCCACAAACAAGTCCAGACAAAATCACCACACACTGTGATCTGTTATGAAAAAACACAAGGGACAGAACTAGAAAAGGCACTCAAGGGTGGACAAGGGGAAACCCACTTTGGGTGGCGTGGTTGGGAGGACTTCTTGGAGGAGTTGGCATTTACAACAAACATTCCTCTCAGCTGCACCCACCTCCTTTATTTATTATTGACATCATTGTTACAGAAACCTAGAAATAAAGCATCAGAATCATCCTTGAACGTATCTTTCCCTTGTATATACCAAGGCAAGCCAGTATGCTTGTTTCCCTTATGGACTTCACATGTAAATCCCCTCTCTGCTCCTGTGAGGAGCACCAGGTTAGCCCTTGGTGCCTCTTGCTGAGACAACGGCAGCAGCTGTTCTTTTCCCAGCGCTTTCATTCAGTTCATCCTCCTCACTGTGCCTGTCATTCTGTCTGAAACACAGATCATTCAATGTAGTCTTCTAAATAAAACCTAAACTGTTCTTTCTGGCATCTGATTCTTTCCCATCCGATTTCCTGCTACCATATAAGGCACAGTGCAAACCCCAGGCAGGTAGGGTTTTTTCCATCTCGTGGCTTCCTGTCCTGCTTACTTCATACAAGGCTGTGCTTGAGATGTCCACTGCCCAAGCAAATAAATTACTGGCTGCAAATCTGTGCCATAGGGCCACTGCTTCCTATCATAGCCACTTCTTTTGCCCAATTCTTGAACCCACACTCTCTAAAAGCTTCACACTTTTTGCAACTGCTCCAGGGAATGCAGTCGCAGTGGGCATGACCGAGGTGGGCCATGTATAGTTTAAAAGTTAGGAATCATCTATAATATAGTGTGATCACTTTCTAAAATTTTTGAAAACAATATGCAGAAAGATAAAAATCAGAGCTTATCAAAATTTAGTGGTTTTATTTGGGGAGGAGGATAATTACTGCCAAAGCACCACTAATCTTTTCCCCAAGAGAGGGTGTCATTTACCTAATAATTTTCCTCTGTCATCATTCAGTTTTTACTTTAGGTTCATCATAAGCATTAATCTCTGGGTTTGACAAAGTTTGAAAGGCTAATAGTTAAGTGGTTAGGGCTGCTTGGGTTCAGATCTCAGCTCTGTCTCTTACTTGTGTCTGACTTTGGACAAGTTGCTTAATCCCTCTATGCTTCATTTCTTCATCCTTAAAATGGTGGTAAAAGTGGTACCTAATTATTGGAATTGTTGTATGAAAAGAGTTATTAGAGTAAAGTGCTTAGAATATTGGCTGGAACGTATCACCACTCAGTGGAATTGCCACTGATGTCACCCCCATTAGCACAACATGGAGCCTTAGTCATAGCCCATCCATCTTTTGACTTTCCTTTTCTTCCTGCCCCTGGTCCTCCTATGGCTTCATATCTTTCCAAGGCAATAATTACCATCGCTCTCGGTGGTCTGACTCTGAAGAGGCAACCCTAGAGAACGGCCGTGCTTTTTCCATCTGTCTTTACTCAGCACCGTAAGTCCGAATGAAAAGGGGAGAAACACATGGGATGCTGATTTGGTTTTGATGTGTGTCCCCACCAAATCTCATGTTGAAATGTAATCCCCAGTGTTGGAGGTGGGCCTGGTGGGAGGTGTCTGAATCATGGCAGTGGATTCTTCAAGAATGACTTAGCCCATCTCCTTGGTGATAAGTTCTCATGAAACCTGGTTTTGTAAAAGTTTGTGGCAGGCCCCCTCCTTGCTCCTGCTTTTGCCATGTAAAGTTCCTGCTCCCGCTTAGCCTTCTGCCATGAGTGAAAGCTCCTTGAAGCCTCTCCAGAAGCTGGGCTGACATCAGTGCCATGCTTCCTGTAAAGTCTGTAGAACCATGAGCCAATTCAATCTCTTCTTCTAAATTTATAAATTACCCAGTCTCCAGTATTTCTTTATGGTGATACAAGAATAACCTAATATGGAAAACTGGCATTGAGGACTGGAGTATTGCTATAAAGATACTGAAAATGTGGAAGCAGCTTTGAAACTGGTTGACAGGCAAAGGTCAAAAGAGTTTGGAAGGCTCAGAAGAAGATTGGAAGACAAGGGAAAGTTTGCAATTTCTTAGAGACCATTTAAATAGCTGTGCCCAAAATGCTGATAGTGATATGGACAGTGAAATCTAGGCTGACAAGGTCCCAGATGGAAATAAGGAGCATATTGGAATCTGAAGCAAAGGTCATCCATGTTACAACTTTATAAAGAACTTGGCTGCATTCCGCTCATGCCCTAGGGATGTGTGGAAGTTTGAACTAATGAGTGATGATTTATAGTATTTGGTAGAAGAAATTTCTCAACAGCAAAGTGTCTAAAGTGTAGCCTGGCTGCTTCTAACAGCCTATGCCCAGATGTGGGAGCAACTAAATGACTTAAAGTTGAAACTCATATTTAAAAGGGAGGCAGTGCATAGAAGTGGAAAATCTGCAGCCTGGTCATGTGGCAGAGAAAAAGTAGAGACGAATTCAATCAGACTATGGAACACCACTTGCTAGAGATATCTGTATAAATAAAAGGGAGCCGAGTGCTCATAACCAAGGCAATGGGAAAAAGACTTCAAACACATTTCAGAGACCTTCATGGCAGCCCTCCCATCACAGGCCCAGAGGCCTAGTAGGGAAGAATCGTCTTGCAGGCCAGGCCCAGGATCCTGCTACCCTGTGCAGTCTTGGGATATTGCTCCCTGCATCCCAATCACTGTGGCTCCAACCTTGGCTCAAAGGGTCCCAGGTACAGCTCAGGCTGCTGCTTCAGAGGGTGCAAGCTGCAAGCCTTGGCAGATTCCACATGGTGTTAAGCCTTCAGGTGCACAGAAGAGTGCAAGAGTTGAGGCTTGGGAGCCTCCTTCTAGGTTTCAGAGGATGCATGGAAAAGCCTGGCGGGAGCCTGCTGTAAGGGCAGAGCCCTCACAAAGAACCTCTCCTAGGGCAGAGCCAATGGGAAATGTGGGGTCGGAGCTCCCACACAGAGTCCCCAATGAGGCACTGCCTAGGGGAGCTGTGGGAAGGGGGCCACCATCCTCCAGACTCCAGAATGGTAGATCCACTGGCAGACTGCACCCCTCAGCATGGAAAAGCCACAGGCACTCAACTCCAGCCCGTGAGAGCAGCCTTGGGAACTAAATCCTGCAAAGCCACAGTGGGGGAGCTGCCTAAGGCCTTGGGACATGGAGTCAAAGGAGATTATTTTGGAGCTTTAAGATTTAGTGACTGCCCTGCTGGGTTTGCACTTATGTGGGGCCTAGTGCCCCTTTCTTTAGGCCAATTTCTCCCTTTTGGAATGGTAATGTTTACTCAGTGCCTGTAATTACCATTGTATATTGGAAGTCGATAACTTGTTTTTTATTTTACAGGCTCATCAGTGGAAGGGACTTGCCTTGTCTCAGATGAGACTTTGGACTTTGGACTTCTTTAGTGATGTTAAAATGAGACTTTTGGGGGACGATTGGCAGGGGATAATTATATTTTGCGATGTGAGAAGGACATGAGATTTGGAGGCCAGGGGTGGGATGATATGGTTTGGATCTGTGTCCCCACCAAATCTCATGTTGAAACGTAATCCCCAGTGTTGGAGGTAGGCCCTGGTGGGAAGTGTTTACATCATGGGGGCAGATCCCTCATGAATGGCTTGGGCCATCCCCTTGGTGATGAGTGAGTGAGTTCTCATCAGATCTGGTTTTGTAAAAGTGTGTGGCACCTACCCCCACCACTCGATTCTCTCTCTTGCTCCTGTTTCTGCCATGTGATGTGCCTGCTACTACTTTGTCTTCTGCCATGAGTAAAAACTCCCTGAGGCCTGCCCAGAAGCTGAGCTGATACCACTATCATGCTTTCTGTAAAGCCTGCAGAACTGTGAGACAATTAAAGCCCCTTTCTTTATTGGTTTTTTAGTCTCAGGTATTTATTTACAGCAATGCAAGAACAGCCTAACAGAGATGCACTTCACTACTCCCCATTCATCCAGAGAAAATATTAACTTCTCACTAAGCCAGAAGGTGGCCTTGGGTCTTTCTCAACACAGAACTCCAGGAGCCCAATAAAGAATTCCAGCCCTAGACCAGAGACCACATCCTTGTCTATACCTAATGTCCTGATCAAGAGGAAGACATACTTCTACAGGTCAGGGGCTGGGAAGAAGATGATAACTCTAGGTCCACAGGAACTTACTGGATTCCTGCTATAGGGTCTAGTTTCCTTGAGCTCTTCTGGATAGGCTTTGAAGGCAAAGCATTTAACAGTAATAATAATAATTATGAGTGCCATATAGTACAGTCGAATACCATAGGCTCTGCCCAAGTCCCATTACAGCTTTGAAAAATACTAGTAACATTCTTTTAAGAAAACGAATTAATCCTCTTTTGTTAAATGGCTTTTTGTTTACCTTCTGTCATTAGACTTACCTGAGAATTAAATAACAAAGTGCATATACAGCACTTTATAAAATGCCTGGCACATAATACATGTTAGCTGACACCATCAGTACCAGCACCAGCAGAAGCAGCTCTCTTTCATCAGCTGTCATATCTTCAAGATTCCTATCTGTTCCACAAGACCCCAGATAGCACCACACTTCATGAGATCCTGTCTCATGCAAGCCCCTATAGCAAGCCCTATGGAAATATCTTCAAGTCATCCCTAACTTCACCAGATGAATAATTAAAGCGAGTGATTTGTGCAAGTGGCAGGTATTGACATTGACAGTCCTCCCCACCTTCACAAGCTTCTACTGCTCTAGGAGGTAGTTTTCCAGGGGTCTGACTGACTGAGGACCTCAGCATCTCAGTGTCCCAGAGCTAGGCATAATTCCCTCAAATCTACTTTTTTTTTTTTTTTGTCACTAATCACAATTTAATCATTGTAAGGGGGAACAAAAAGTTCTCCTGCTCTTTATCCATCCCCTCAACCACCCAGGCATGCCAGAGAAGATTCTGTATCTCCTCTGGAGTTCATTTTAATATATGACAAAAAGGGTCATCTTTCTTATTTCTGTTCAGGAAATAGGGGAAATATAGGTACAGATGAACTGGTTAAATGAGACTCATAGTCCAGGGACACAAACGTAAATGAGAAAGGAGGCCCAAATCTGAGAGAGCTGTGGCATTCTGCAACCACCTGCAAGTCTAGCAGTTCTTCACAGCCAAATTAAATGCCACCTTCTCTATGATTCAGTTTCCCTGTGAATAACAGAACTACTTTAAGAAAGACAGAGCTGGTTAACAAAGAAAGCAAAGGCCAGGAGTGCCAACACTGACGCTCTCAAAGTTATAGAAGTAATCACAGAAGATCAAAGCCAGCATCACCCAGCCCAGCACTTCTGAACTTCTGGCACATAAATGGCTTAAAGCTTTCTTTTGATTTGGAAAATTCTCTTTAATATTTGCCCAGTCACATTCACATAGGAGAGAAGTTAGTCAAATATTGATGGAGGTTAGTTACTTAAAAGACCAAAGGCTAATATATCAAGAGACCTTTGAGGAATTAAAAGCAACTTTTCACCATTCCTCTTTTATATCAGTTAGACCCGTTGTAATAAATCCCTTTTCCCTATCTGAAGTACTTAAAAGCTTGAGCTATCATCCATGAACACTCTAACTTCAGTTCATCATTGTCTGAATCTTTTAGTAGTTAATACCTTGGGGAAAATATTTAAACTGGAGCATTTTAATTATATGCTTAGTGTGGAAGTTGTTAAAAGATAAGAGCATCTGATGTGAACCCAATTTAAATTCTGCTGAAGTTATTAATATGGTATAAAATTATAGAAATGATCAAGGGCTTATATAGTAGCTTTTATTAATAGAGCAATAAGAAAGTTTAGGTGCTCTATTTCTGTAGCTTGGATTTTTTTTTGTTCTAAAATAGTCTACTTTTGTGTCAGAGATCTGATTAGTTATTTTGAGGCATCTGAGGGACTTGTGGATTATTACATGTCAAACACTACTTTAGTCAGCCACTTTTGAAAGCAAATCACTCTCAAATCCTGAGAAACCAAGTCAAATGTTGAAAAGGGGATCACTGCACCTGAGCCCTAAACCCCTTTCCTGTATACGTATGAACACCTCAGGGACTGCAAGAAGGAGTCAGATTGTACCATCTGGTTGGGGTTTCCTGCACTCTTACAAAGAATCCTTTGACTTAGCTTCTGGGGAATATGAAATCTTTAAAGGAGAAGAAATTGAACAGCCTCCTAGGAAATAGACCTCATATTGGCCTTAAGGAGATATGTCAACTTGTAAGTCAAAATAATATTTATTCCTTGAACTTGAAGCTAGTTTCTCTCCCCTCTTGGGAGCTAGAAAACTCCCTCTCTTCTTTCAGGATCCAGGCGGATGATAATCTTCCTCTTTTTCTCTTTCAGCACACTGATTTTATTGCCCGACACAGCTGCAGGACTCTTTTCCTTTAGCCTGGAGTTTTTCAACAGCAGCACTGCCCACATCTTGGACCAGATAATTCTTTACCGGGGGCAGGGGTGCTGTCCTGTGTACTGTAAGAGGTTGAGCAGCAACCCTGGCCTCTACCCACTAGATACCAGTAGCAATTTCCCTTTCTTTCCATATCCAAGTTGTAACAATTAAAAAATGTCTCTAGACTTTGTCAAATGTCTTCTAAGGGGAACACTGCCCCAATTAAGAACCACTGCTCTAGCTGAATAAAAGATTTATCCAAAATACAGTCCTTACTTGTCTCAGTGTAAAATGAGACTGGGAGCATAAAAAATCCTGCTGAGTTAGTTTTCTAGCTAAAAGCATTCACTCATTTTGTTGGTGAGTGGTAATTCTTTAGCTACATGGGGACTATACAGATATGTGTTTTCAATATTCAGCCATGTTTTAATCCATTTATGCCAGAGGCTGTAAATTTTTGTGTGTGAAAAATCAGACATTGGCAATGACCTTGAGTGGTAGGATAGAAATAACTCCCACAAGCTTAGCGTTCCAATAATGGAACACTAGGCATAAGTGGGTTCATGACTGTTCAGTGGTAATGCCTCTTCTGCTTTCCATATTTATTTTCTGCTCAGTCTCAATCAGAAACTGGGGAATGGTACTGAAATTGTCTGATTCTGACAGCCTCAGTCCAAAACCTTAATCTCTAGGAGTTGTACTAAAGTCCAAAGAAAAAACATCTTGAAAACATATATAGCAACTGATTTCAACTGAAATTGTGTTGTATTCTATTGGGGAGCCCAGCGGAAAAGAGATGGTGCTGCTTTTCAAGCAACTTAAACCATCATGGTTTAGCGGAGAAGATCGCATTCACTGAAAGCATCCTATGGCTATACAGAGAAATAAACAGTTTTAAAAGTGCTAAAATTACTAGACTCGTCTATCAAAACAAAGTGAGTTCTCCTTTTCTTTGCTCCGGCTGGTGGCTTTGATGAAAGCAGAGTGTGGTCACTGGGTTCCATGGTCACTGGGCACCATGGTAGGTGCTGCCACAGCACTGGGTACACAGCAACTCTGGGACCATCACTGACTTGCCTCAACCTGTGTTCTCATTTGTAACATAAGAAAAGCAAGCCCTGTTGGGACTGAAAAATCATGTATAGAGTATGTGATACGTGGTGTGCACTAAAGAAAGGTTAGGCTCCCGTCTCCTGGCCTCTGAAAGTTTATGGTGATCTTTTCCATGAAAGCCGCCTTTAATAGAAAATGTCAAATATCAAAAGACTTATTTTTATTCATTTTTATTGGTAAAGCTTTGATGGGTGTCTGCTGTCCCAGCTATCATCCATGCAAAATAAAATTGCAGACATCTCAAAATCTATCATAAAATCATTTGAGCAAATAGTATTCAAACTGTTTTTGCAAATTATCATAAACAGGCTAATAAATAAACTTTACCATCTTTTTAAAGCTTCTAAATTTTGGGGTGATATAAACAAAGGCCTAAGTTTATCCCTTTCCTGGGGGCAGTTCCCCCATGGAAGATGCCAGCAGCTTCAACACAGTCTTAAGCAGGGAAGAGACAGGTGTGTCTCTTCGCCTCTGAATTTTATGGCTCCTTGATATTGTTTGGTCCCTCGAGAACTTGAATTCTTCTACACACTCTTCTCCCTCTTCAGTTGCTTTCTTCTTGAGGTGCTCCAGCAAAGGCATATCTCCTGCTGGTTGATCATGAGGGGGCCACCCAGGCACAAACAAACACCTCAGTCACCCTGTCTTTCCAAAGGGCAGGGCGCCCAACCAGGTGCGCAGGGGCAGAATTATTACACACATTCTGCCTTCTCTCCACTCTCTTCCCCCACCCTGAGCAGTGGTGGGCTAATGGTTTATTTTTCACTTTTTGTTTTTGTTATTGTTTTAAAAAACTACATGCAATTGAAGAATGTTTGTAAGTGGAAAATAAGTAAAAGTATCTATTATTCATAGAACTTAGAACTCATAAACTAAGGTTGATATGCTGAAGCATTTTAATCAATAGCAGGACCTTTATTAGTCTGGATTCTTTACTCATCTGAACACATGACTGAAGGACACAGAATTCTGAGAAAGCTTCTCCTTGACTAAGTGGTGGTGGCTTTGGGCCCCAGGTAGGTCAGTGGGGTGATGACCTGAACCTTCCTTGTTTTCCACCCTGAACAGTGAGACACTAAGGCTGTATACACAGAAAGGAAAGAGGGGTCAGTCTGTAGCCCTCGGGCTTAAGCAGAAGAGAAATAAATTGTTTCCTAAAATATTTATGAAATACAACATCTGCTAAGATCTTCTTCTCTAAGGAAACTTCTGGTAAAAGGCAGCAGATAGGAACAAAATCCTGGGCTACCCCAAAAAAGAAAATGTTTATTTTAAATAATGGCAAATTCTGAACATACATGTAATCAAGGCATGTGTTGTAGGTCGTATGCTAGGATGTCTCCCAATAGCCATGGCCCCTGGTGGACACACCCTGCAGAATCCAGGACCGTGGATATGATAGATTTGACTCGTGGGATTAGGTTACATTCTGTGGCACAGTTGACTTTAAGAATGGGAGATGACCCAACCACATGAGCCCTTGAAAAGCACAGCTTTTTTTTTTCCCTGCTGGAGGCAGAAGAGAAAGTTGGAGATTCGAAGCACAAGAAGAATTCAACACACTGTTGCTGGCTTGAAGGTGGGGGACCACAGAGCAAGGAAGGCAGGCAGCCTCTAGTTGCTGAGCAAGCAAAAGGTACCTCAGTCCTACAAACACAAGGACATTAATCCTCCCAATGATCTGAATGAGCTGAGAAGTGGATTCTTCCCCAGAGCCTGGAGATGAGAACTCATTCCATTCAGTGCCTTGATTCTAGCCTTTGAGATCCTGAGCAGAGAACTCAGCTCTTCTGTATGTGAGCTACTCAATAGGTGTTTTTAGCAGCTAAGTGTGTGCTAATTAGATAGGCAGCAATAGAAAATTCTTAAACATTCTTTCCAGTGTTGGTCCTACATAGTGCTGAGTAGAGGTGGCTGTAGGAGAGCACCTGTAGGAGAAGGACAAGCACCTGAGTAGAGGTGGCTTCAGGGAAAGAGCACCTGTAGGAGAAGGGCCTCAACCTGCAGTGCCCGGTGGCCCATGGACTCTTGAGGCCACGCTGGCCCCCTGGAGCTATTTGCCTGGTGGAAAGCACGTGGATCCACTACTACATGCTAGGTGGTCTCAGAAAAATTTCAGAATCTCTTTGAATCTAAGTTTTCTTCTCATCTGCAAAATGGGTTCTGGTAAAAATGAAAAGAAAGAACCTAAAACATCCAGCAGAGTCCCTGACATGTCAGTAGGTATTCAGTGAACGTTACCTTCCTTCCTTCAGTCTCTTTGCCAACCTCCTCTTTCTAAAATATAAATTATTCCCAGTTGACAGCCTTTCAATGATACCCCATCTCTTATAAAATAAAATCCAAGCTCCTTTTAAGATCAAAGAAGGTCACTCCCTCCTTCATGTTAAGTTCCAACAACACTGGACTGTTGATCATGCTGTGAATATACCACGATTTTTTATTCGCTCTACCTGGGATGTCTTTCTCATTCCATGCCTGCCAGGTGAACTCTGTTTCATTCACTAAAACCCAGCTCAGGCATCACAACCACAGGAAACTATTCTGGGAAGGTAGCAGAAGATGGTGATGACATCTTGCTCTGAGGCACCAAAGTCCTCTGCACATACAGCATATGGCCTTTCCATGCCCCATGTGGTGGCATTAGGGAGTTTGGACTCCATTCTGAAGGCAACACAAAGCCACTGCAGGTTTTCAATAAAGGACTGACATGGTCATGTGTACATTTTGGAAAGATGACCAGGGCTGTAGAGTGGGAAAAAAGATTTGAATAGGGCAAGACCAAGGGCAAGGAGAGAATGATAACCTGGTCCAGTAGGTTGATGAGACAAAGGAAGGGAGATGACAACAGTAAATATACGTATATGTATGTCGTAAAGAATACAGAGGTCCATCTTTTATTTTGCAACAATGGAGGTCAGGTTGGAAGAAGGCAACCTCCAGGAGGAAGTACCCGGAAGCAGGTGAGAGGACCTGATTCCACTGTTGACAAGTCATTGTTGGTCTGAGAATACCTACTTGGATAAGGTTTTAGTGGTTGAGATATGCCAATGAGCCCTGAATTGGAGGAGGAACTCCAAGTCATGGAGGGTCCTGAATGAGGTACTAAGAAAGTTCATTTAAAGCACAGGAAGCTGGTGTAGGATCAGTGAAGAGCAAACCACAGCATTTAGAAACTACTTGTCAGAGATGCTATTTGTTTTTGCAAAGTGGCAAACTCTCTCAAACGCTAGAATTAAGTCTTCCTTAATCCTATTTTCTCCTCTGTTTTTAGCCAATGAAATATGAGTCTATTTTGTTCACAATGACCTCAGTGCCAGCTACGTGTGCAGACACTGAAGAGATTTAGGACATAAAAGTGTGACAATAGGAAGGAGGCCCTGCCCTTGTCCCTCCATGGTGTTTTGCCCTTCTTGCCCACTCTGGGCTCAGCCCATGCCCCACTCTGTGGCCCCTCTGGCTCTGAGCTTCATCTCACAGACCTCATCTTACACGGCTTGGCATCTGGCCCCCTTCAGTGTCTCAGTTCTGTCCACTGTGCTTCCCCGATAAGCCAGCCCAGGATGAGATGCCCCACCATGGCCACCAGATTCCTCTCTTCAAGTCACTGCATGGGGACACAGACAGCCCACACTGGGCCGCAGGTCCCCTTGGTTCATGGCCCCAATCACCATTTGGATAAGCTTTGTATCACAACAACACAGCTGGGATCCCTAACAAGTTCTTTACATGTCTGATTTGTCATCTTGGTATTGTGCTAATACGCCAGTGCCCTTCTAAGATGATGCCACTGTCATACCACCCAGGCCTCAGACAAACAGGAACTAACATTGACCAGAGTACGGATGCCTGTCAAAGTCTTTTATTAAGCACCTACATAGATGAACTCATTTAATCTGTGTAATCTTCTCATTTTATAAAAGCAGACACCAAGGCTGAGACATGTGAATCAGGCCAGATAATAAAGGCAGTAAACACAGGGTCAGACGTCAAATTCAGGTCTGACTCCAAAGCTGGAGTGCTTTCAATAATTCAATGCAGCACGTCCAGAAACTGAAGGCTATTCCTGAATGTTGACTCTCCAGCGGCTGGGCCCATTAGCTCTGGGTTCACCTCCCAGGTAGCAATGTCCCTGCTCCTGGAGTTCCCATGACCTTTCAGCCACCCCCTCCTCAACCCGCCAGGCTGTGATCAACAGCTCAGCCTCATAGACAGGAGTTGTGAGTCGAGTCAGAAAACCATAGAACTATGCTCTCCTATCTCCTTCCACTCAAAATGCGAGATTCAAGTGCACTAAAATTCCAAAGGGTAAATCCCAGGATCTTAAAGTTGGTCCTTATGTATGTTTCTTACAGTGTTACTCAGTCTTTGATTTTATTTTCCAGAAAAAAGGTAAAACTGCCACAGAAAAATGCCACTAATGAGCCAAAGGAAACGTAGAACCAATATTTAATATGGGTGAGTTCTTTAGTTTTGTGTGTAAATAGTCAAAATGTCAATTTTGGGATGACAGAATGACAGATGGACCAGAGGAGGCTGTAAGAAATCCCAGTGGAAACTCATCTAACAGAGGAGGAAATCCTCACTTAATCTTGTCTTAAATGGGAAAGCCCCATGATTAATCTCAGAAACAAGACCAAGGCTTATCAAGTCCCCTTCCTCACCATGCCTTCCGTCTCTGCTCTGCTCTGCTCAGAACACAAGAGTTGCAGCTCCCTTGGCCACTTGTGCTTACATTTGCCTCCAGCTAAGTGGGGTGCAATTACAGGGGCTGCTGTCAGAAAATGTTCACCAGGGAGCTACTTACTGCCGACGCATGTGTGCACCCCTGGGAAAAATCACTTGCTTATGAGCTAGGGGATATTCAGAACTTGGCATCTTTCACGAAAAACTCACAGGGTACATTTAATTCAAGTAAGCCACTCAGAGAAACAAGTTTTTAAAAAACAATGGCATGAAAATTATAACTTGAAAACTACAGAATGAGGGAAGAATGAGAAAGCAAAAAAGCAAGAGGTCCATGTCTGTGTAGAGTTGGATTACTAGCGTGGCTGGCCGTTGTATATTTCTGGATCAAGAGTACAAAAAGATGAAAAACTGCAGGAAGAGGTGACGTGGATGTAATCAGAGCTGTCCGTGTTTTCCTATTTCTGTGAAGTGCTCCTGTATTTCTTGTCCCAAGTAAAGAATCATTGGTGCAGAGAAAGCTAAATGAATTGGAGGTTTAGGAGATGGGAGAGGAGCTTACTTTAAACTAAGATGGGATTGGAAAAATTCTTCGTTAATGGTATGTTTTCAGAATGGAAATCCCACTGCTGATGCAAATGAAACACAGCGAAGGCTATGAGTTTCTGGCATCTAGCTTTCCCAGAACAGCAACATGGCCATGTGGCACACATCTTCCAAGTCAGAAACCTCAGTGTTGGTACGACTTAATGCTGTACTGTACCAAGGTCCATCAAGTCAACTTGATTGTCAAATGCCTCTGCCTGTTCCTGCAGACAATATTTCTGAAATCCATTTTCCCACTCTATCCCACAGCCTGGGTGCAGGTCCAGGCCGTTCTGCCTCTGCCTTCCTGTGTGCTTGTTTGTTCAATGCCTCCTTTACTCACTCAATCATACATCTCATTAAAAAGAACATCCTCTGTGCCTCAGGACAGAATGTAAGCCCCAGTGGAGCTAAGTATCTAAGAAGGAAGATACTACACATGGAATAACATGTAAAATTATTCACAATTAGCCATAATAGCAACCCAACCCTCTCATCCTCATCATGGTCCAGCTTCCCTATCTTGTGTTACTTCTTTTCCAGAACCCATCTCACCTTCTAATACACTATGTCATCTTCAGGCTTATCATGTTTACTTATTTACTTAGTCTCTGATATGGTTTGGCTGTGTCCCCTCCCAAATCTCATCTTGAATTCCCACATGTTGTGAGAGGGACTCAGCAGGAGGTAATTGCATCATGGGGGCAAGTCTTTCCCGTGCTGTTCTCGTGATAGTGAATCAGTCTCACGAAATCTGACGGTTTTAAAAACAGGAGTTCCCCTGCACAAGCTCTCTCTCTCTTTGCCTGCTGCCATCCACTAAGATGTGACTTGCTCTTCCTTGCCTTCCATCATGATTGTGAGGCCTCTCCAGACGTGCAGAACTATGAGTCCATTAAAACTCTTTTTCTTTATAAATTATCCAGCCTTAGGTACTTCTTCATAGCAGGATGAAAATGGACTAATACAGTCTCCTCGTGTTAGAATGTAAGCCCTTCAGGAATTCTGTCTATTTTATTCACTGATGTATCCCATAGCAAGGACTCAATAAAATTTGTCAAATAAATATAGGAATAAATAAAAGAGCTCAGAAAAGATGCTGGACTGGAGGTGGAAAATTGAGAGTGGGCAGCAAACAGAGATGGTATATAAAGCCACAGGAGGATGTGATATTTATTTATTTATTTATTTATTTATTTATTTATTTATTTATTTATATTTAAAAAAATTTTTTTGAGATGGAGTCTTGCTCTGTCACCCAGGCTGGAGTGCAATGGCATGATCTTGGCTCCCTGCAACCTCTGCCTCCTGGGTTCAAACATTCTCCTGTCTTGGCTTCCCCAGCTGGGATTACAGGTGTGCGCCACCACATCTGGCTAATTTTTGTATTTTTAGTAGAGACATGTTTTCACCATGTTGGCCAGGCTGGTTTCGAACTCCTGACCTCAAGTGATCTGCCTGCCTTGGCCTGCTAAAGTGCTAGGATTACAGGCGTGAGCCACTATGACCAGCTGGGGATGTGATTTATAGAGAGAGAAGAGAAAAGAACCCAGGATGAAGCCCTGAGAAGAAAAAAAAGGCCAAAAATGTAAAATGACAGGAAAGTCCCAAAGGGACACCTTTAGTATAAACATCCAATTCTCTTTCTAGGTTACCCCCTGGAAGAATGTTCTCCCTACTTCTATTAGTTCATTTTCATGCAGCTGATAAAGACATACCAGAGACAAGGTAATTTATAAAGGAAAAGAAGCTTAATGGACTCACAGTTCCATGTGGCTGAGGAGGTCTCACAATCATGGCAGAAGGCGAAAGGCAGGTCTTACGTGGTGGCAGACAGGAGAGAATGAGAGCCAAGTAAAAGGGGAAACCCCTTATAAAACCATCAGATCTCGTGAGACTTATGCACTACCGTGAGAACAGTGTGAGGTAAACCGCCCCCACGGTTCAATTATTTCCCACTTGGTCCCTCCCACAACACGTGGGAATTACGGGAGCCAAAATTCAAGACGAGATTTGGGTGGGGACACAGCCAAACCATATCACTGCTTGAGGGCTAGAAATTCTAGATGTTGGAAGGAATTTTCTGGCAGCACCTAAAATCATGTGTCCTCTTCTGCCTCCCACCTTTTCTAAACACGCAATCCCTGCAGCAACCCCTCACTCACTGTGGCAAGGACACATTTAGTCCTACTCCAGAAAAGGTTAACTATCAGGACGAGCCCAAAAGTGTTATGAGTACATCTTATTATCATTTGGTTACATTATTTGTGAATGAGGCCTAGTTTAATGACTAGAAAATATAATGAGTCCATGGGAACAAGTACTTCATGGTCTAACTAGGAGCCATGACTTGGAAGTACCTCTTCACTAATTTGTAGAAAGGGGATTACTTAATAGTATTTATATAGTAATTATAAAAATACTATTTATTACTTGTAAAGTTAGTTTAGACAGGAGAAGAGGACCTGGCGTCTGGAAGGCAAATCAGTTTTATTTCTATGCCAAGCTTGAGTGCAAAGTTCAGAAAGATTCCAAGGGTTTTGTTCTAATTTCTCACTATAAACTCAAACAGCATGGTGGTTCCTCCAAAAATTAAACAGAATTACTGTGTGATCCAGCAATTCCAGTCCTAGGTATATATTCAAAGAACTGAAAGCAGGGACTCAAATAGTATTTGTAGACTCATGTTCATAGCAACCTTATTTACAACAGCCAAAAGGTGGAAAGAACCCAAATGTCCATTGATAAATAAATGAATAAACAAAATGTGGTATATGCATGCAATGAAATATTATTCAGCCTCAAAAAAGGAAGGAAATTCTGACATATGCCACAACATGGATGAATCTTAAAGATACCATGCTCAGCAAGAACAAATACCATATCATTCCACTCATAGGAGGTACCTAGAGTAGGCAAATTCATAGAGATGAGAAAAGGAGAACGGCGGTTCACAGAGATGAGAAAGTAGAATGGAGGTTGCCAGAAGCTGGGGGGAGGGATAAATGGGGAGTCAGTGTTTAATGGCACAGAGTTTCTGATTTGGATGATAAGAACGTTGAGACAGATGGTGGTGATGGTTCCACAACAATGTAAATGTACTTAATGCTACTGTATTGTACAATTATTAGGTTGGTGCAAAAGTAATTGAGGTTTTTCAAAAACTTTTGCACCAACCTAATAAAAATGGTCAAAATGGTAAGTTTTAAAAATGGTTAAAAAACCTCATGACCATGCCAGATGGTAGGCATTGTTATTATCATTATTATCATCCCAATTTCACAGGTGAGAACGCCAAGGCTGAGTGATATTAAGGGGCTTGCCTACGTAAGTACAGAGTTTGGATTTAAACTTCAAGTTTTTAAGCGCAAAGCTTGTGCTGTTAATTTTATGCTACATGATCTTGCTCTTGTATACACTCAGCAATCTTCACTACAGCCGCATTCACAACTTTATATTATAAATTACCATCCGGTCAGTTTATTCTTTTTCTACACTTTGAACTCTCAATGAAAAGAGGGAGCATTTCATGTGCAGCAAGAGAATCAGTGACAATGTCTGATAAACCACAAACCCCTGGGTAATACCTGTTCCCAACAGCAGTATCAGCGCTGCTCTGGTATTTAAAACGCTGGTCAATATAGAAAGTTTGCTCTGCTCTATGGAGACTGCACAACTTCTGAGCACTGAAGATTACTGTTTTTTTGCAGATAGGTGTTAAATTGAAATTTATGGGTAATAAAAATTAGAAATTCTTGGTACTTAACTAAGAAAATTTCCAAACCATAATATTAAATTTGTAAAGCAGCTTATCCTGAGACTAGATGGGACAACACTAATGACTATTTTTCAAAATAAGAAGTCATATTTAAGCCAAAATTTCTGAAAGCATAAAATCAAAATCATTCCCTCTCTCCTGTGAAATGTGGACGGTGGAGAAAAAAGTGAGGATTCTACTTTTACTGTGTGATACTCAGGTCTGCCTTCTCTGCCTCTACGTGTAGTATTTCCCTCCGGAGTGTAGCTCCTATGAGATGCTCCAAGATGATCTCAGATGCAAATTCAGCCATGCAAGAGTGACAAAATGCTTGCATTATTTCCAAAGATGAATTAAGACAATGAGGCAGCTCTTCATTTGTCAAGTAAGCAAGAATCATACTTTTCTGAATGGTCATAATCAATAGCACTGTTCTCAGGCCCTTAAGATGGCATGCTGATACTGAAATTCATGTTCCTGTTCCAAATCATACAAGTGAACTCCTCGGGATTTTGATGACCAAATGAAACACACCCTGGTCACAGCAGAATGACAAGAGCCAATGACATCACAACATAATCAAAATATTTCAACTTGAACATGTCATTCCTTCTTTTTCACTGTTTGAGTATTATATGCCACCTGGTTTTCCTTATCCATTTCATTTTTTTAAGAAAGAATTCAGACTTCATTTAAACTTGTTTTAACCACTTTGAAAATTACAGGGTATCTTTTGCTGTGCAGAAGCTCTTTAATTACATCTCATTTGTCAATTTCAGCTTTTGTTGCAATTGCTTTTGGTTATTTCATCATAAAATCGTTGCTCATGCCCATGTCCTGAATGCTATTGCCTAGGTTTTCTTCTAAGGTTTCTATGGTTTGGGGTCTTACATTTAAATCTTTAATCCATCTTGAGTTAATTTTTGTATAAGGTATAAGAACGGGGTCCAGTTTCAGTTTTCTGCATATGGCTAGCCAGTTTTCCCAGCACCATTTATTAAATAGGAAATCCTAGCATCAGAGTGAACAGGCAACTACCCATCTGACAAAGGTCTAATATCCTGAATTTACATAGAACTTAAACAGATTTACAAGAAAAACACAACCCCATCAAAAAGTGGGCAAAGGACCTGTTCAGACACTTCTCAAAAAAAGACATTTATGCAGCTAACAAACATATTTTTAAAAGCTCAACATCACCGATCATTACAGAAACGCAAACCAAAACCACAATGAGATACCATCTCATGACAGTCAGAATGGCGATTATTAATATGTCAAGAAACAACAGATGCTGGTGAGGCTGTGGAGAAATGGGAACACTTTTACACCGTTGGTGGGAATGTAAATGAGTTCAACCATTGTGGAAGACACTATGGCAACTCCTCAAGAATCTAGAACCACAAATAACATTTGACCCAGCAATCCCATTACTGAGTATATACCCAAAGAAACAGAAATCATTCTGTTATGGCTGGGCGCGGTGACTCACGCGTGTAATCCTAGCACTTTGGGAGGCCAAGGCGGGTGGATCACGAGGTCAGGAGTTCAAGACCAGCCTGGCCAATATGGTGAAACCCCATCTCTACTAAAAAATGCAAAAATTAGCCAGGTGTGGTGGCACGTGCCTGTAGTCCCAGCTACTTGAGAGGCTGATGCAGGAGAATTGTTGGAACCTGGGAGGTAGAAGTTGCAGTTAGCCGAGATTGCACCACTGCACTCCAGCCTGGATGACACAGTGAGACTCCATCTCAAAAAAAAAAAAAGAAATCATTCTGTTATAAAGATACACGCACACATACGTTTACTGCAGCACTATTCACAATAACAAAGACATGGAACCAACTCAAATGCCTATCAATGCTAGACTGGATAAAGAAAATGTGGTACATATAAACCATGGAATACTATGTAGCCATAAAAAGGAATGAGATCATGTCCTTTACAGGAACATGGATGAAGCTGGAAGTCATCATCCTCAGCAAATGAACACAGCAACAGAAAACCAAACACCGCATGTTCTCAACTCATAAGTGGGGGATGAATGATGAGAACACATGGAACAACACACACTGGTGCCTGTTGCTGGGGGAGAGGATGGAGAGCATCAGGACAAATAACTAATGCATGTGGGGCTTAAAACCTAGGTGATGAGTTGATAGGTATAGCAAACCACCATGGCACATGTATACCTATATAACAAACCTGTACATTCTGCACATGTATCCTGGAACTTAAAGTAAAATAAAATAAAAAAATTTAAAAATTAAAAAAAAGAAAATTACAGGGTATTGTATACTTGTGATACGATGGATTTTTTTTTTTTTTTTTTTGTATTTCAATAAGTTTTGGGGGAACAGATGGTGTTTGGTTACATAGAAAGTTCTTTAGTGTCATTTCCAAGATTTTGGAATGTATACGGCATGCAATATGCAGTATTTTATCTATGACCCCCCTCCCACCCTTCTCTGAGTTTCCAAAGTCCATTATATTCTTCTTACACCTTTGTATCCTCATAGGTTAGCTCCCACTTATGGGTGAGAACATATGATGTTTGGTTTTCCATTCTTGTGCTATTTCAGTTAGGAAAATGGTCTCCAGTTCCACCCAGGTTGTTGCAAATGCCATTATTTCATTCCTTTTTATGGTTAAGTAGTATTCCATGGCATATATATCACATTTTCTTTATCCACTTATTGATAAAGTGGATATCTGGGCTGGTTCCATATTTTTGCAATTGTGAATTGTGCTGCTATAAAACATACATGTGCAAGTGTCTTTTTCATACAACGATTTCTTTTCCTCTGGGCAGATACCCAGTAATGGGACTGATGGATCAAACAGTAGATCTGCTTTGAGTTCTTCAAGGAATCTCCACACTGTTTTCCATAATGGGTGTACTAGTTTACATTCCCACCAGCAGTATACAAGTGTTCCCTTTTCACACATCCATGTTAACATCCATTATTTTTTGATTCTTTGATTATGGCCATTCTTACAGGAGTACGGGGTTATCACATTGTAATTTTGATTTGCATTTCCCTGATAATTAGTGATGATAAGCATTTTTTCATATGTTTACTGGCCATTTGTGTATCCTCTTTTGAGAATTGTCTATTTATGTCCTTTGCCCACCTCTTGATGGGATTTTTTTTTTTTTCTTGCTGATTTGTTTGAGTCCCTTGTAGATTCTGGTTATCAGTCCTTTGTCAGATGCATAGTTTGTGAAGATTTTCTCCTACTCTGTGGGATGTTTGTTTACTTTGCTGATTATTTCTTTTGCTGAGCAGAAGCTTTTTAGTTTAATTAAGTTCCATCTATTTATCTTTCTTTTTGTTGCATTTGCTTTTGGGTTCTTGGTCATGAAGTATTTGCCTAAGCCAATCTCTAGAAGTAGAAGGGTTTTTCTGATGTTATCTTCTGGAATTTTTATGGTTTCAGGTCTTAGATTTAAGTCTTTGATCCATCTTGAGTTGATTTTTGTATAAGGTGAGAGAAGCCAGTTTCATTCTCCTGCACGTGGCTTGCCAATTATTCCAGCCTCATTTGTTGAATAAGGTGTCCTTTCCCTACTTTATCTTTTATTTGTTTTGTTGAAGATCTGCTGGCTGTACATATTTGGCTTTATTTCTGGGTTTTCTATTCTGTCCAATTGATCTTTTGTGTGTATTTTCACACCAGTACCATGCTGTTTTGGTGACTATATCCTTACAGTATAGTTTGAAATTGGGTATTGTGATGCCTCCAGATTTGTTCCTTTTGCTTAGCCTTGCTTTGGCTATGCAGGCTCTTTTTTAGTTCCATATGAATTTTCTAATTGTTTTTTTTTAGTTCTGTGAAGAAAGATGGTGCTATTTTGATGAGAATTGCACTGAATTTTGAGACTGCTTTTGGCAGTATGGTCATTTTCAAAATATTGATTCTACCCATACATGAACATGGGATGTGTTTCCATTTGTTTGTGTCGTCCATGATTTCTTTTGACAGTGTCTTGTAGTTTTCCTTGTAGAGGGCTAAAAACCTCTCACTATTGCTTTTGCTTGACTCCATTGCTTTAAAACCCAAGTACCCGTAGCTATACACACTCAGAAACTTGTTCCTAATGAACTACATCTTGGGAGAAAAGAAGCCATAGCAAGGTGCTGTTTGGGTTCAGCTTGGTAGGTCTGTGGTTTTCCCTGTGACTCCATTAAGAACGTTCATGAATGAGCACAAAAAAAAGTCCAGGACCAGACAGATTCACAGCTGAATTCTACCAGAGGTACAAGGAGGAGCTGGTACCATTCCTTCTGAAACTATTCCAATCAATAGAAAAAAGAGGGAATCATCCCTAACTCATTTTATGAGGCCAACATCATCCTGATACCAAAGCTTGGCAGAGACACGACAAAAAGAGAGAATTTTAGACCAATATCCCCGATGAACACTGATACAAAAATCCTCAATAAAATACTGGCAAACTGAATCCAGAAGCACATCAAAAAGCTTATCCACCATGATCAAGTGGGCTTCATCCCTGGGATGCAAGGCTAGTTCAACATACGCAAATCACCAAACATAATCCAGCATATAAACAGAACCAAAGACAAAAACCACATGATTATCTCAACAGATGCAGAAAATGCCTTTGACAAAATTCAACAACCCTTCATTCTAAAAACTCTCAATAAATTCGGTACTGATGGAATGTATCTCAAAATAATAAGAGCTATTTATGACAAACCCACAGCCAATATCATACTGAATGGGCAAAAACTGGAAGCATTTCCTTTGAAAACTGGCACAAGACAGGGATGCCCTCTCTCACCACTCCTATTCAACATAGTGTTGGAAGTTCTGGGTAGGGCAATCAGGCAAGAGAAAGAAATCAAGGGCATTCAATTAGGAAAAGAAGAAGTCAGATTGTCCCTGTATGCAGATGATATGATTGTATATTTAGAAAACCCCACCGTCTCAGCCCAAAATCTCCTTAAGCTGATAAGCAACTTCAGCAAAGGCTCAGGATACAAAATCAATGTGCAAAAATCACAAGCATTCTTATACACCAGTAACAGACAAGCAGAGAGCCAAATCAGGAATGAACTTCCATTCACAATTGCTTCAAAGAGAATAAAATACCTAGGAATCCAACTTACAAGGGATGTAAAGGACCTCTTCAAGGAGAACTACAAACCACTGCTCAGTGAAATAAAGGAGGATACAAACAATTGGAGGGACATGCCATGCTCATTGATATTTGGAAGAATCAGTATCGTGAAAATGGCCATACTGCCCAAGGTAATTTATAGATTCAATGCCATCCCCATCAAGCTACCAATGAGTTTCTTCACAGAATTGGAAAAAACTGCTTTAAAGTTCATATGGAACCAAAAAAGAGCCTGCATTGCCAAGACAATCCTAAGTCAAAAGAACAAAGCTGGAGGCATCACACTACCTGACTTAAAACTATACTACAAGGCTACAGTAATCAAAACAGCATGGTACTGGTACCAAAACAGAGATATAGACCAATGGAACAGAACAGAGTCCTCAGAAATAATACCACACATCTACAGCCATCTGATGTTTGACAAACCTGACAAAAACAAGAAATGGGGAAAGGATTCCCTATTTAATAAATGGTGCTGGGAAAATTGGCTAGCCATAAGTAGAAAGCTGAAACTGGATCCTTCCCTTACTCCTTATACGAAAATTAATTCAAGATGGATTAGAGACTTAAATGTTAGACCTAATACCATAAAAACCCTAGAAGAAAATCTAGGTAATACCATTCTAGGACATAGGCATGGGCAAGGACTTCATGTCTAAAACACCAAAAGCAATGGCAACAAAAGCCAAAATTGACAAATGGGATCTAATTAAACTAAAGGGCTTCTGCACAGCAAAAGAAACTACCATCAGAGTGAACAGGCAACCTACAGAATGGGAGAAAATTTTTGCAATCTACTCATCTGACAAAGGGCTAATATCCAGAATCTACAAATAACTCAAACAAATTTACAAGAAAAAAACAACCACCACCATCAAAAAGTGGGCAAAGGATATGAACAGACATTTCTCAAAAGAAGACATTCATACAGCCAACAGACACATGAAAAAATGCTCATCATCACTGGCCATCAGAGAAATGCAAATCAAAACCACAATGAGATACCATCTCACACCAGTTAGAATGGCAATCATTAAAAAGTCAGGAAACAACAGGTGTTGGAGAGGATGTGGAGAAACAGGAACACTTTTACACTGTTGGTGGGACTGTAAACTAGTCCAACCATTGTGGAAAACAGTATGGTGATTCCTCAAGGATCTAGAACTAGAAATACCATATGACCCAGCCATCCCATTACTGGGTATATACCCAAAGGATTATAAATCATGCTGCTATAAAGACACATGCACACGTATGTTTACTGCGGCACTATTCACAATAGCAAAGACTTGGAATCAATCCAAATGTCCATCAGTGACAGACTGGATTAAGAAAATGTGGCACATATACACCATGGAATACTATGCATCCATAAAAAGGGATGAGTTTGTGTCCTTTGTAGGGACATGGATGCAGCTGGAAACCATCATTCTCAGCAAACTATCGCAATAACAGAAAACCAAACACCGCATGTTCTCACTCATAGGCGGGAATTGAACAATGAGATCACTTGGACTCGGGAAGGGGAACATCACACACCAGGGCCTATTATGGGGAGGGCGGAGGGAGGAGAGATGGCATTGGGAGTTATACCTGATGTAAATGACGAGCTGATGAATGCTGATGAGCTGATGGGTGCAGCACACCAACATGGCACATGTATACATATGTAACAAACCTGCATGTTGTGCACATGTACCCTAGAACTTAAAAAAAAAAAAAAAAAAAAAATTCCCAGTAACTGCTTGGGAGCATAGCCTTGCAAAGGCTGTCCTGGCTCAGCCAGCTCTCTGGTCTCTGAGTTCTGTGTTAAGCAGCAGCAAGAGATCTGAGCAGAGGAGCTCCAGGGGCCTCTTCTGCGTCTGGAGACTATCCCAGGGAATCTTAGAAGATCTGAATGGTCTAGGTCTAGTCTCATGGCTGAACATCTACCTCTCCTTACCTCACTAATGCTGATGCATGCTTACGATCATCCTCTCTTACTCATCAAAAATATAGGCATTGGGCTCATCTTTTAACAGCTCAAACTGAACCCTTTATAGGATGTTTTCAATCTCCAGCTGAATGATACATCCAATACCCTAGCCTAATATGTCCTTCACATCTTCCACTCAACTGACTTTTACTTTTAATCTTACCTCATTCAACCTTAACTACAGTCAAGCACCGCACCTTGGAGCTGATACATATTAGCCTAACTTCCAGTAGCATGCGCCAACCATAAGCTCTCATTCTGCCAGTGTGTTCATGCCACTCACCTTACCAGTCTTTCACCTGGATCTCAGTGGCCCATTCAGTCTCCATGCCCTTCATTTCCTCCTAATCAGCCTCCTCTGCCCTCACTTGCTTCTCTCCTTTTCCTGGGATCCATGGTTGAAAACTCTTGTACTGTTCCATCAGTGGGATCTTCAGAATATACCACCCTGTCCTTACTGAGCCCATTCTTAGCAAAACCCCAGATCTGGATCATGACTATAAGTCTCCCTCTCTGCACCCAGGCCGCTGGAGGAAATGGCCCTTTTAGGTTTTATTTTCACACTGGAACTACATTAGGACTGTGTGTCCCTAACCACAGGTGGGCCACCTGCACAAGCTGACCACCGTTGGACTCCTCACCCGATTCCCTCCAGCACGTATTGCAAAGTTTTACCTCCTTTCTCAAGCCATGGAGCTCCAACTCCCTTCACCTATTAGCCTCACTCTTCAACTGAGAATGTTGAATAGGCATGTGCTACTTCAACTTCCTACCTTTACATCTGTAAATTTATCTACAAACATACTCATGCTCACCCCTGGTCTCACAGACTCAGACACTTGTTCTCCTGGTCAAGGCCAATGCGCCTCTGTGTTGCTACTAATCCCCTCTACTCCCACCCTCCTCTGAAATACCATTCTATCAATTATTCCAGTGCTTTTCAACCCTGGCTATAAATTAGGATCATGTAGGGAGCTGTACAAATTTTATGGATGCCTGAGCCCTTCTACAGGACCAGCTAAATGAGAATTTCTGCTCTTAAACGGCATCCCCCACCCCCGCCGCCTCCCAACTGCTTTCCCCAGCCCAGGTGGTTCTCACATACAGCCAGGGTTGAGAACTACTGAATTGTTTCCTTACTCTCTTATATAAATATTTCCAACACTTCTCCTTTCTGGGCTCCCTGCCCCAAGCATATAGGTATTCTCAAGTCTGTCATATTGAAAAGAAAATCTTCCTTTAATGCTCTAAGGCTTCAAGGCTTTAGTTCTTGAAACTCTCAAAAGAGTAGCCCTTACTTGTAATTATAGCCCATTAATTTCTAAATCCACTACCAACTGGCTTCTGACCTTGCCAGTCTTTGAAAGCAAATGTCATCAACAGCCTCCACATTTGCACAGTGAGGAGACACTTTTGGTGTCATCTTCCTGGGTCTTCATGCTGTGTTTGCTGCTTTACCTGCCTCACCTGTCTGCCTGTTGGCTCCTGCGGCCCCGCTGTCTTTGGTTCTCCTCCCATATCCCCGATGTTTCTTCTGGGTGTGGAGTTGCTTTGCTCCAGCTTTCCTGTACACACCAGTGCTCCCCAAGGCTCAGCTTCAGCTTTTCTCATTCTACGCGCTCTCCCTGAGTAGCATCCTTTCTTGTGACTTTACTCCTCTTATATGCTAATGACAATTTATATTTCTAGCTTTGATTTCATGTCCCAGCTTTAAATGAGTAGATACAAATACCCATTGAACATTTCTCCTCAAGTGCCCCACGTTATCTCAGATTCAATCTGTCTCAAACTCTCTTTATATCTTTTCCATTCCTGCCCTTTAAGAACTGTTATTTTTTTCTGAGTTTCCTATCTCAGTTACCAGCAATACCATCTACCACACATCCAGTCTCCTAAACCAGTGGAAGCTACTTGGGCTAGTTACTTAACCTCTCTGAACCCGTTTAATCTATAAAAGAGGACAATGGTACTATCTTCCTCATATGCTATTGTGAGGATTTAATGAGATAACACATGTAATATACTTAGAACCATACCTGGCAATAGTAGGTACTCAACAATGTTAGCTGTTATTATTAGACTATAAGCTCTTCAAAGGCAGGGATGATGTCTTACTTATTTTTTCATCTTTAGGATCTAGCACAAAGGTGCTCAAGAAATGCTGATATGACAAAAAATCCCAGCCTGGTTTTCTAAGGTTCTCTACACTGGAAATTACCTGTGGACAAGTTATGCTGTAGCGAGGGTGCTGATACCATCCAAACAGGTAATTCAGAGGAGACAGGGGACATTCAAATAATGAAAGTATACAGTGATATTTATTACCAAATAATTGGTCTTAAACTATAATACAGTTCTATTAGCTGGACAGATACAAGGTAGTATATCCATAAATTGGAATACTACTCAGCAATACAGAAGGATGAACTAATGATACCTGCTACAAGACAGATGAGCCTCAAAAGCATTAGTGAAAGATGCCAGACAAAAGAGACCACATACTGCATGGTTCCATTTAGATGAAATTCCTAGAAAAGGCAAATTGATGGATAGTAGATTACTAGCTGGTGATAGAAACAGGGATCAACCATAAATGGGCATGAGGGCTTTTATTGAGATGATGAAAATATTCTAAAACTAGATATGGTTATGGTTGAACCACTCAGTAAATTGACAAAAAGTCACTGAATTGTCCTTCTGGAACTGGTGAATTTTATGATATGTAAAATATATCTAGTTATACATAAAGAAAATGATAATACAGTCCTATGAAATTACTTTTAAAACTCTCTAAATATTTTCTAAATATTAAAGTAACATATATCTGGGATGAACGCTAAGCTGAATGGGATGCCAGGGTGAGCGGGCAGGAAATGGGAGTGTGGCAGTCAAGGCAGCACACACGGTAACCCCAATTACAGCACGCCTCTCAGAACCACAGCTCCCCTGCCCACCCAGAAATGGACAAGGTTCTAAGGTGAATTGGACAGACTGCCAAAGTGTAAGTCAATTCACCTAGGGTGCGAGCCCAACCTTCACAATCGTAAAGTTTTTCATTCACTTAAAAATCAGGCATCTACTATAGACAGTGCCCTATCCTAGATGCTTGGTACACAGAGATAACTAAGACAGGGTTCTTGTCCAAGAAAGGCTTGATGAACTTGCAAGAACAAAAAGACTTACACAGAACAAATGCAATCAAATGTAGCATGTGATTTTTGAGAAATTTGTTCTGGGTAGGTGGGGGTTTGAAGAGATACTGAAATGTCAATTCCACCAAGGCAGAGGGCAGCAGCTCTGAAAAAGCTTCCCAGGAGATGTGACTTGAGAAGGATGAGAGAGTCAGTATAGTGTGCTGGCATTGTGCTTCATGCTGGGAATGTGAGACCCTGTCCCAACAAAGCAAAAAGGTACTACGCAAGTAAATACATGAATACCTCCTTATAAACAATATAATTACTGAGAAAGGGAAAGACTAAGATGTTTGTCTACGGAGGGGTGCTATATTGTGATAGGCATTTGATTTTCCCTTAAAGTCTCCATGAAATTGTTCTGTCAATGTTAAAGACAAGAAAAGAGAAATGGACAGAGGTAAGTGGTTTGCTCAAGGCTGCACAGAAAACTAGGCTCAGAGCTAGAAATAACCTCTAAGCCCTGCAACCCAGGGCTGGAGCTCTTTCAACTCTGCTGACGGGTCTTCCCCTTTTCATAATTTCACATTAGGGCAGCCTGCATTTGATACATATTAAATGTAAAATATGTTTTTACTTTTTCCTCTCTTGTCAATAATTAATAACACAAAAACAAATATGCAATGTCATTAAAGCAGCTGATAAGGGCAGAGAAAGGAGAAGGGAGGCATCTTTTGTCATTTAAAAGAATTATAATTTTTCTTTTTTATAAGGTTGAATTTTATAAGGTTTTCATAAAACTGTTACACTTCCCGAATTTTAACAAAAATAAAAGCAAGTCAAAAGTAAACGGATAGATTTGAGATAAAAAATCAAATGCAGTTCATTAAAAATACTCTTCATAAATAAAATCGTAAGAAATGTAAAAACTGCATTTGTTTGCTAAGAATATGTATCCCACAATCAGGATTTCACTGTTTGGAAATTTTAATCATATGAGATTACCCAGAACCAAATTACCCACAGATGATAACACACTGAAATTTTTATAGTGCATTGAGAATCCAATTAAAGTAATACTTTATCTTTTATCTTACACTGACAAAAGTAACATGTTAGTATTGCAACTGTGATTCATACAGGGTGAAGGCAACTGAAATAGCAAAAGTGAGAGTCAACATACTTGACTTTTGTAAACAAGGATCAGATATTCGATTTCACACTGAGTCTTTCCATCATCATTATAACAGCATTAAACTTGCAGATGGCTTCTACAGCATCACATCTGGTAGCTGGGGTTTTATATGCTCGAATTCTTACAGTTGGGAGAGATGGCTGATTAGACCACAGTTGTTGCCATACTCTCTTCACGTGGGGACTGAGTTCATAACATCTCCATAGTTTGTTAGTATTAATGCTGGTAACCATATTTAGACAGTGCTAGGATGGGTAAATTATATCCTGATGAGACAGTGGCCATGTTAACTGATTCTCGTGGCATCTGTGTGTCTATTTATTGTGTGGTTGAAATGAAATTATTTCTCCTTCCAGAAGGACTTGCAATCAAAACCTGAACAGGTTTTCTCTTACATTGACTTCAGCAGTTCCTCACCCTAGGAGGTCTGCAGAGGGGCTTCAGGAAACCAGAAGCCAGCCACATGCACAAAGAAGTTATTTTTCTGAGAATGGGGCTTATCAGTGTCTGGGTTGTTGTTGTTGTTGTTTTCAGATTTTCAAAGGATTCTGTGAGGCCCCCACAACTTGAGAACTTCTTGGACTCATCTGTCCACTCCGGTTTCTACCCCTAGAATCTAACAAGTGGCCTCCCTCCTGGATTACCTCCAGCACAAGAGAAAGTGTATATTCTGTCTGCTCTGCTGGGTCAGGGGAGTAGGGAAAGAACAGGAGACAGTAAGGATAAAATGAGAGCAACATAAATGGGTAGCATAAAATAGAAAAAGCAGCTATTGTATCTCCCTCACTTCAGATTGTCAGATATGCCCTTCCCCACACGTGTGCGTATGCATGTTCCCGTATGTCACAGTTCTGTCCATCTGCCTGTCCCACTAGATCAAGAATCCTTGGCAATCAAGACCATAACTCTCAGGGCACCCAACACAATAACTGCCCTGTAATACATTCCCAATAAATATTTGCTGAATTTCATTGAAGCAAATTAATGGAAGACGACATATTATGCATAGGTCCTATAATTCTATACAAACTGAGGCCCAGAACTGAACCATTAGCCATGGTATCGTTATCACTGTCAACCCAGATTCCCAGTCAACAGTGCAAACGGAATTGGAACACAGGGACCCCTCTCCTCACCTCTGCCCCTTTGTTTCTCAAATGTACAAATTCTAAATAAAATAGAACAAAATAAATTTCGTTTGGCTTTAGAGAGTATGTATTCTTTTCTCCCCCAGCTTCACTGAGGCATCACTGACAAATAAAAATTGTATATATTTACTGTGTGATGTGAGGTTTTAATATATGTATACATGATGAAATAATGTAATAATCAAGTGAATGAATACATTCACCACCTCATAGAGCTACCTCTTCTGTACGTCTGTGGTGAGAACACTTAGGGACGACTCTCGGCAAGTTTCAAGTGTAGAATATGGCATTGTCAACCACAGTCACCATGCTGTACATTAGATCTCCAGAACGTACTCATCCTGCAGAACTGAAACTTTGTATCTTTGGACCAAGATCTCCCCATTTTCCCCAACCCCCATCCCCTGACAATCACTATTCCACTCTCTGCTTCTATGAGTTTGACTTTCATGGATTTCACATGTAAGTGAAATCATACAGCATTTGTTTGTCCCATGTGTCTGGCTTATTTTACCTAGCATAGTGTCATCCAGATTCATCCACTGTGATGGTTAATACTGAGTGTCAACTTGATTGAAGGATGCGAAGTACTGATCCTGGGTGTGTCTGTGAGGATGCTGCCAAAGGAGATTAACATTTGAGTCAGTGGACTGAGAGAGGCAGACCCACCCTTAATCTGGGTGGGCACTATCCCCTTGGCTGGCAGCAGGGCTAGAAAAAAGCAGGTAAAAGAACGTGGAATTAGCAGACTTGCTGAGTCTTCCAGCCTTCATCTTTCTCCTATGCTGGATGCTTCCTGCCCTCAAGCATCACACTCCAAGTTCTTGAGCTTTTGGACTGTGGGACTTACATCAGTGGTTTGCCAGGGGCTCTTGGGCCTTGGTCGCAGACTGAAGGCTGCACTGTCAGCTTCCCTACTTTTGAGGTTTTGGGACTCGGACTGGCTTCCTTGCTCCTCAGCTTGCAGACAGCCTACTGTGAGACTTCACCTTGTGATCATGTGAGTCAATACTCTTTAGTAAACTCTCTTTCACATATACATCTATCCTATTAGTTCTGTCCCTCTAGAGAACCCTAACACATGTTATCACAAATGACAGGATCTCCTTTTTAAAGGCTGAACAACATTCCATTGTACGCTGCATTTTTAAATTCATGTATCTGTCAATGGACATTAGGCTGTATTCCTGTCTTGGTTGCTGTGAACAATGCTGTGATGAACATGGGAATGCAGATTTCCCTTCAACATACGAAGTTCAATTCCTCTGGATATATATATATATATATATACCCCATCACGAGATTGCTGGATCATATGGTAATTCTGATTTTTTGAGGAACTTCCATACTGTTTTCCATAATGGCTGAATTAATTCATATCCCAACCAACAGTATACATGTTTCTTTTCTTTATTTTCTTTTCTTTTTTTACGTTCTTACGAGCACTTATCTTCTGTCTTTTTGATAGCAGCCATCCTAATGGGTGTGAGGTGCTATCTAATTCTGGTTTTGATTTGCATTTCCATGATGATTAATGAAGTTGAGTACACTTTCATATAGTGGTTGGCCGTTTGTATGTCTTCTTTTGATAAATGTCTACTCAGGTCATTTGCCTATTTTTTAGCAAAATAATTTCCAAGTATAAAGTTGTGCTGAAACCAAGAAAGGGAAATCTCCAGGTATACAAAGTCAAGGGAGAATCGATGTCACAGAAGTATTCCCAGAGTAGAAGCTGAAGCCAAAGTGACAACAGACATACACCCTTAGTGTCTGGAGTCTTGATAGTCCTGTGGGGCTGGGTCCAGATCACAGATCACAGCTCACAGGGAGCTGGAGAGACTTACCCACCAAAAATCAGGACATGCAGGTCCTGGAGAATTCCACCCTCAGCCTGGAGAAGCAGCAGAGAAGCTTGAAATCTGCTTGGGGGCTGAGTGGTGCAATCAGCTGAAGAAACTAGAGCCCTCTTAGCCTGAGACAAGGAGGATGTTGGGACTCAGGAAATCCAGGCTGAGAAATGACCCAAAAAACCAGACCCAGAATCTGGGAAAGCTCCCTGAGCAGTGGCAGGAAAATAAAATCATCTGTAAAGGATACTTCTCTAGCCCAGAGCACACAGGAGTGTCCTGGAAAGCCACCACAAATGAACATGAGCCCACAGTCAAAAGATTCTAAAATGTTAAAGAACCCTTTTAAATCACCTCCAGTGATCACATTTCTATAGACCTAGACATAAATACCTAAAATAGAAGTAAGCCAGATCGGCCGGAAATTGTAAAAATGGTCTTCTGAACAACTCTTGGATCAGGGAAGGCATCAAAACCATAACTGTAGAAAATAACAAATATTTAATGGGTACAGATGAAAACAGTTGGCCACTAGGAATAAGTTGATTTTTTTTTTCCCTGTGTTTATTTTCCTATCTTTCTCCTGCTCTTTCCAACAGAGAACAAGAATTGATACAACTGCTCACATTCCAGGACTCGGATTGGGATACATCTCTTAGTGATCAATATTAAAAACAGATCCACAGGTCTGCATGTTCTGCATTTCCCTTCCAGAAAGTCGGGATGGTAACAATAGCACCTGTTCCTGCATGGAAGAAGGCAGGAGCATCTCACTTCCTCTCTCTCTCTTCCCCTACTGGAGACGCTTCCACGGTCTAGACCAGCTGGACACTAGACATTCCGCACTAACAGCTTTTCCTTGCTCAGCAGTACCTTTCTGTTTCCATTTCTCATAGTGTTGGTGGTCATGTACTATAACTATCCTAATACTGAATTGCATTTGGGCTTGCCCATTAAAATAAGTAAAATAGAAGAGTATGCATGGTTGCCTTTCATCACAAGCTATTTCAGTCTCTTCTGCCCAGGAAAAATTAGTGTTCCACACAGTTAATTCCAGTTTTCTAGGTTCTTGCCTACATTGTACTAGGGCTTGAGCTTTCAGGGAGTTTGTGGGAAAGCTGACTGACTGGGGTCAGAATTATGTGTCCTTATACTCCCCAAAATAATTTGATTTAAAAAAAATCTCACCCTAATTATGTAATAGAACCTATAGAATACAAGATAATATTGGTAAAATATACCTTCTGTATATAAAATAAATGAAGTAAGTGAAGCAAGTGCTCAACAGAAGAGGCTATAAAGAATCCAAAGAATTGCCCTGGCACTGAATGACCCTGACAAGCCAAAAGATAGATTTAAAGATAAAATACAATAATAAATTAGAGGAAAAAGAGTAGATTAATAGGGTAAAGTTTTCTCTGAGGAAAAAAAAGTTCAATATACCATACATTTAGCTAATGAAGAAAAAATGCAAATATATAATTGGATATATAGGAGGGGAAGACAGAGATTCAGATAAAATTTTAAGAACAATATACTAATAGATTAGAAGACTTGAGTGAAATAGATAATTTTGTAGAAAAATGTTGTATATATTAATTGGAACACCTTAGTAGGCTAAAAAACAAAAAGCAAAATCATCGAGAAAGTTGCCAGTTATTGATTTATAATAAGCTCCAGGCCAAAACGGTCATGAGTGAATCATAAAGAATTAATATGCAAATAACTAGTCCAACAGTACAGAGAAAAATAATCCTAGAAAATCTATTTAAATAATTCACTGTGTCAATGAGTCAAGGAGAAAAATCACAGAAGTCTGTCAATTATTGGTTTAAACAAACCCTTGACAAAATTCAACATTTATTCCTGATTGAAAAAAAGGACTGAATAAAATCTGAATCGGGATAATTCCTTAAAAGGAACAAAGCACGCATTTCAGACCACATGTTTAATAGTTTCAAGTGAACCATTAAGATTAACAAATACTAGAAGCATTCCCAATAAAGCCCAAGTGAGATAATCATTTAACATCACTATTTCTGAATATCGTTTAAGAGGTACAGTTAAAACAAGAACTTTTTAAAGGTTTATATATTAGAAATGATAAAAATTACCATTATTGGCTGGGCGTGGTGACTCAGGCCTGTAATCCCAGCACTTTGGGAGGCCGAGGAGGGCGGATCACCTGAGGTCAGGAGATTGAGATTAGTTTAACCAACAGGGAAAAACCCCATCTCTACTAAAAATGCAAAATCAGGCAGGCATGGTAGCACATGCCTATAATCCCAGCTACTCGGAAGGCTGAGGCAGAAGAATCACTTGAACTCGGGAGGTGGAGGTTGCAGTGAGCCGAGATCACACTCCAGCCTGGGCAACAAGAGTGAAACTCCGTCTCAAAAAACTTAATTAATTAATTAATTTAATTAAATTTTAAAAATTACCATTATTTGCAGATGATATTAACATACTGAGTAAGTCCAAAAATAATCCACTGAAAATATCATAAACAACATGCATTAAATTAAATGACCAGTTAACAGCTTGATTAGTTTAAGAACATTAAAATTCCCATTTATTTACAAATAAATAAAAACTTCTATATAAACTTAACTGAAAACATAAGGGACTAATAAAAAAAAAAAAGTGGTAACTCCTGTTTTGTGGGGAAGTGACCTTGAAAATCTGATATCCAAAGGCCATGCTGAAGAATAAATCTGTGAGAATAGCAGGGGTGTGGGGAATAGACGGGGAAGCATTAAGGGGTGTGCCACCGGAGGGTAAATGCTCTACTATTACACAGTGGGAAACAGATGAATCCATGAAATGAAGGGTACAGTGGGAGATCTCAGCAGGTGACAGGAACGGCATTATAAATCAGAAAAAAAAGGAGTGTTTTTCTAAGTGTTTGCAAAATTGGTTAGCCATCTGGCTACAAATCAAGCTTGACCTCATTTTCAGGCTTTCCATTAAAATAATTTTTAAATTAGAAGATAGCCTTACCTAAATAATGGTGGAAACATGCAACTGAATACTATGTAGTCATTTAAGAGTGTGGTACATGGTTATATTCAACAGTAAAGAATGACCTGTTGGATAGGTCATATTATGCTGCACAACTGCTTGTGTAAGATAATCTCTTATAAAATTATCCACAAGTCTATGTGCATTTACCAATATAACGTGTGGAGGAGCCTTGGGTGGAATCCTCAGGCATGGTGAGAGAGGGCCCAGAGCATGCCTGTCTGTACACTACTGAAGCCCCAACGCCTGGTCTGCATAGAACACAGTAGGTGCTCAATAGATACCTTTCAAGTGAAAAATCAAAACCAATTATTATGTGTAATTATTTACATTTTTTAACTGTTTTATATTATACCATATTAATATACCATATATCATATTATCATTATGATGGAAGAGGGACTGGAAGCTATTTTCACTCCAGAAAAGCCAATTTATGTACTGCAGGGCAAAAATCATGACTGACTCTTGACACTAAAATTCACTGAATAACTGCTGATTTTCCCATTTTTTTCTTACAAATGTAGGTCTAGTCCTACGTAGCTTCTTTTGAGAAGCACCTACAAAAATAATTGCCTATTACTTCCCTTTGCCATATGACATATGGCAGTGGCAGTATTTCATTTCAACTTCTCAAATGTCTTTTTCAGATGAGAATAACCTTCTGAAATGGCAATGACTAAAGTGGCTCAGGTTTTTTTCTTCCAAAAGCATTCAAAACAGTTGTTTTCCTTCCTTTCCTGTCAATCTCCAGGTGATATGGTAGATTTACCTCTCCCTTTTCGAAATTATGGCAGAGATGTTTCCCTGGAAATAGCAACTTCTTAGACAGAATTAAAAAGCTGAGATTGGATCACCACAAATACAAAATGTCTGTGGGTGAGTGAAAATACAATATCACATTTCTCCCAGCATGAGGTTCTGAATTTTAGCTTGTCATTGGCATTGCCAGCAGGTTGCTGTTAACTACCAGTGGTAATAAAACTATTCAGCTATGCGCTGCAGATTACCAAACCTATATAAAGAGAAATATAAAACGACATCAATCATGAATGTCGACTATACTTTTACTGTTTTACTTCTGGGTGGATTTCACAGTGAGTACACTTCCCTACTTTGTCCCAAGATGCCTGTGGGGTCAGATCACAAGTCTGTTCTCACAGATTGCCTAAGCAGAGTCCACTTTTTGCTCACCTATCTCCAACTATGCTAGGCTCAGGGTGTTTCTACATTACCCTAAACTTTTTTTTCCTTAAAAAATGCAAAAACCAAAACCCTCAATAAATAACACTAAGCAATCATCCAACTACATCACAGTGGGAAGAATGAAGTGGAAAAAAAGGTTAAATCTTATTAACCTAATTTTTAAAAAGGCAACAGCAAGGCCAACACGTGATTGAATAATTTCACATGGTCTTTATTAACTCTGCTTTGACATGACCTCAGGTCATTTTGGTGTTCTTTTTGTTAATGTCCAGGCCCAATCCTTTCATTTTCTTTTTGGACAGGAGACTCTGAACATTTAGGAACATTCACTGTGAAATCCCTCCTAATTCAGTTGAAAAAAACAGCCAAATTTTAAATTCAAACACTTTAAATCTTTTGAGGAATGCTTTCACTCCCACAACTTTTAATACAGACATTTCTCCCGGAATAGCTAATGCTCCATGTTGTGAAAACAGAATTTTCTACCTACCTGAACAAAAGCAGGAAGCAAACAGTAATTAACTCTGAATCACAGGTAATGTGAGAAAACTCAGACAGTACTAACTCCCCCTTCTCTCCACACAGTCACATCTATTAAGCTAAAAATGAGCAAAAGGTAGACAGAACTGCCCAGTTAATTCAGGTAAAAAAAAAAAAAAGTAAGCCACTTATAGCAAACTAGCCATCATTCTTTGAACTCTTTCTGCTTTGATTTTCAACTGTGAAGATCAAAAATATTTTCTATAAAACAGATTAGAAACCTTTAGTGTCCTGAACTGGGAGTCGGGAGTCCGGAGTCTGGTCTTAAGTCTTTCCCCTGAGTGGCTATTTATTTTACATATACTCTAAAGTTCCTTCCAGCTCTCACATTCTTGGAGTTAATGATTACATAAAACTGAGGTTTGAAACTGACACAAGCCAAATCAGCACAATATCTGTGTGTGTGTGTGTGTGTGTGTGTGTGTGTGTGTGTATTCTGTTTGGCCTACACATTGTTTTTGGAAATCATGTTATTAATTAACAACATTCAAACTTGAGGAATTTCCTACGAAAATTTGAATTTCTGGCTTTTATTAATAAAACCAGAAGATCTGGAAATACTAAATGGTACCTAGCTGCAGTGGGGTAGAGACTTTGCACCTTTAGACAGGGCATGTACTCCTTTGCCACAGTCTCCACTACTCCCTAGTGTCTATACAACTCTTAGGCCAAATATAAATTACCATTAGTTGTCAAACTGTGCTTTTCTTTCTCTTTTATTTGAATATAAGTAAAAAAATTCTTATATCCTCATATTAAAGCAACTAAATCAAGATCCAAAATACTGAATGTGCCATAAAAATGTGAGAAAATAATTTTCTTCACTTCCATGTAAAAATATGTTAGGTGTTTACTATGCAAATAAGCATATCTGTACTGAAGGAATATGACACTTTGAAATAAACCACAATAAACGCTGGCATAGGGCAAGATTTATGATGAAAACTTAATAACATGAGAAAAAAGAACTACAACTTCAATAAGATTTGTTTCTGAATGTGAACAAACAGCTGTTGCAACTGTGAAATAATGAGTTAAGTGAACTGCTGAACATGAAGCCTTTTAGGGGTGATAAGTTTATAAAAGTGTTTATTGAATGTAGCTGTAATCATGTATCCTGAACACATGGAAATAATCTTTTGTAAATATACGTGTAGCCTGAAACACTGTTGTTCAGGGTATTGAAGAATTAGTGCAAAACTTGCAGGACAAGTTGCATAAAAAGACAAATTGTTCGTGACATTTTCTATTGCAGCTAATGAGAGCATTGTAAGCTATATCTATCTGTGATGTGATAAGAAATGTGATGTGACCGAGGAAATAGTGGACATGGTGCCAATGAAACAGACAGCAGCAGGAAAATATTTAGTTTTGTGTGTTGGAAAAAGTTTTAGAAAACTTTTTAAAAGAAGCTTAATATAATAAGAATATCTAAAATTGTCCTCCTGGGGATGGTAATTTCATACATGCTATAAAATATAACATGTTTATATGATAACATTCAAATAACAACATTTTATAGAAATTATTTATGTAAGTTCATTGAATCATCCACCAGGAAATTCTTTGTACTAAAACCTTAAAAACAGACATAATAAAATGATGAGTGAGATGGCCTGAACCACCTGTGGCTTGAATCACAGCAATTCAATGCTTGGCTGGATGGATCAGATGTATAACATGGTATTTTGCTATGCTATACAAAATCAGATTACGATATAAAAGATATTTTCTAAAGTACTGAAAGAAATCATTTTTTTCTCAAAATACAGGCAAAATCCAATGGTGAAAAAAGGACCAAAGACTTGTCATTCTTGTGTGATGCTGCAACCCACCTAAATACTCTTCTGCATATTCACAAATGGAACATAAATATAGGAACTCACTGGTAAGGTTATCTGGCATGAATAATGCATCTCACTTTCCTATACTGAAATCAGTCTCCAGAAATGAAAATAAAGGCCTGTACTCTAGTTCCGAAATTGTGAAGTTGAAGCCTTAATTCTTCCAAAGTTACCTGATTTCAAAGTTTATGAAAATAAATTAATAATGCTTAATTGGCGTTTCTCATTATCACATGTTCAGCCTGCTTCTGACTATGGGGAGGTTGCTCATATCAGACCAACCCTCTCACTGAAAACGGTAAAAATCACAAGGCTACCTGAAAATATTAGACAGCAAAAACAGCAGCCAGGATTTGTACATGTTAATACCAGCATGAAGCAAAACATATAAAGATGTAAGCCAGGCCTTCCCTGATGTATTTTCTCCTTGGATCCTGTGCTGACTTGCAGCACAGAACACCAAGATAAAGAAGAAAGCACCAACCTAGAGCTCCCAGCAGTCTCACAAGGTAATTTTATCAGTTTTTTCTCTCTTGGTTTTTGGTTATTTGGTCCTTGTTCTTGGAAAGCCTGGTAATTTTTAAGAGCCGAATGCAATACATTGTGTTTAAAACTTTTTAGAGGCTCTTGATGATGTCATCTTCATTCAGAAAAAAGTGTAAGTTTTATCTGGCAGCCAGTAAAAGTATGAGCAAATCACTGGCCAGATACAAGTTTAATCTGAATAAGGAAGAAATGTACACAGATGAAAATGGTTCACCTCTGAAGATAGAGAGTTACCTATAGTAACAGGAAAGTGTTCAGAAATTTTGGCCAAGCACTTTGTGGAAGTGCTTCAGAAAAGATTCCTGTATCTGAGGTATAGTTGGATTTTATACCTTTAAGATTTCCTCCTGAAACTGAGATTGTGAGTTTATTTTTAAAGACAAAGAAAGTAAAATGGTAAATTGAGACAGAGTCCAACCCAAACATCCAAATTTAACTACAGGATTCATACTTTTAAAGCAACATGAAACACATTAGAGATCCATGTGAATCTCTGTCATTAATAATATAGCTATTTTGGACTGCTCCATGAAAAAAGTCAATGGGAAAGGAATCTACATTTAATACAGTACATACTAAAAGTGTCCTTGACCCTGAACCATGATAAAGTGGATCAAGAAGACAGGCTGTTCCAAGTAAAGGCCAAGAAAATGAGTGAAAATGTTGAGGACAAAGTACTTTACAATGAAGCTAATGGTTCAGATGCAGAAATCACATGAAAGCTACAGGTCAAGACAAAGTTAAAGTCAGTGACCAATGGTGGAACACAGAAACAACCAAGAATTACTGTCGAAAACTAGAGGTCAAATCAGGTGATGCATGAAAGACAGGGGAGCCAGCAGAAGTTAACCCCAGAATCAAGGCACCAAAGTCTAGAGGACCTTTCAAATGATCACAGTCTGCCTCAGTGAAGAAGCCCCTCTGTGTTAACTTCATGGCAGAATCAACAGGACCTTCTGGGATGCGGGCATTCCAGCAGCTAGAGGCGGTGCAGTGGCTTATCTTTGGTGGGTCTTTGCCCCAAGGATGTTATCTTGCCCATGTTTCTCAAGCCAATGTATAGCTGTTCCCAGAGCTATATTGTTATGGGACAAGAAGAACAAAGAGCACAAACCTGTGCATTTTTTCAATTTTACAAGAAGAGAGAAAATTTGTCTATCTAAAATTCATATTATATATATCACACATACTTAATTTTACGTAATGATATAAAAGGGATGTTTTCTTTCCCCCTTCTCCTTTCTCTTCATTTTTGCTTCCTTCATCCTCTACTCTCCCTGCACCACTTCCAATTCAGATAACCTGGGGAGTTACTTAGTTCTTCATGCTAATATTAGTTACAAATCATACATGTACATGTACAGGGCTGGCCTAGTGTCTCATGCTTACAATCCCAACGATTTGGGAAGCTGAGGCAGGAGAATTGCTTGAGCCCAAGGGTTTGGGACCAGCCTGGGCAACATAGTGAGGCTCTACTAAAAATTAAACAAACAAAAAAAATAGCCAGGCATGGTGGCACACTTCTGATGTTCTAGCTACTTAGGAGACTGAGATGGGAGGATTGCTTAATCCCAGCAGGTTGAGGCTGCAGCGAGCTATGATCATGTCACTGTACTTCAGTCTGGGCAACAGAGCGAGATCCCATATCTAAAAAAAGAGGTGGGCTCTTTGCAATTTCTTGTATTTTACTTTACTCATGGGAATCCCTTCAAGTCATCTGGCAGATTTCCAATTCATTCTCTTCAATGTCTCTACGATATTCCATGACATGGTGGCTCCACAATTTATCATGTATTTAACCACTCCCCTCCTAAATGCCATTCATTTTATTCCAATTTTTGCCATGACATGTGGTCATAAGTATTATTATGCATGAATCTTCAGGTATTGATGCTTTTATCTCTATGAGACAGATTCTTAGGCGTAAGATTGCGGGGTGAAAGCATACACATATAACAGATACTGCCAAACTGCTTTCCAAAAAGGCTGTAATAGTTCACAAATGTAAGAAAAAACACTACAATTCTATTAATATAAAACTGGATACCCCTTGGAATAGAACACAAAAGTTACATAATTGTTTGGAAGACATATAAGACTTTAAAAAAACATGGGACTTTCAGCCATCCACACCTTAATATTCTCTAGGGCATGTGTTTTCTTTTCACTGCCAAGTTTGAGAGGCCCTAGATTGCATAATAGAAATAGTATGTAACTTCTAGGAGTAGCACATGACTCTCTTGTTTGGTGGAGTGTGCAACAGCAAAGTCTGACACAGTTTCATTCCAAGGATAAAGTAACTTCCCTCTCAAGTTAGAGAGAGAGCATTCCTGTCTATAATTTTATCTTCCTTTGTTTTCCACAAAAGGAAAGAATGCCAACCCATGTAGAACCCTGAGATTCTCCTCGGTATGACGGTATGGAGGCTTTCTTAGAAGCAACTTCAAGAGACTGCCTTGATTTAATTCTTGGCTTCTTCTCTGGCAGGAAGAGAGGCCAAAGGGCTCAGGTCACTTGGTGCAGCTTCCGACAGCGAGCCCGCTGGGTTACTTGCCCTGGTGCTACAGACACAGTCATAGTGGCAAGGAGGTATTTAATCAATAGCTGAAACCCCCAATCAGGGGCAAACCTCTCTCAGTTTGTCATGACATAATTCCATGGATTTTCCTTTTTAGGATGAAGCTGCCTCTATGCAGTTTCTTTGTTTTTTTTTTTTTTTTTTTTTTTTTTTTCTTTCTTTTTTGTGTTTTTTTTTTTTTTGTTTTTTTTTGAGACGGAGTCTTGCTCTGTTGCCCAGGCTGGAGTGCAGTGGCCCGATCTCAGCTCACTGCAGCCTCTGCCTCCCAGGTTCAAGTAATTCTCCTACCCCAGCCTCCGGGGTAGCTGGGATTACAGGCACACACTACCACACCCAGGTAATTTTTTGTATTTTTAGTAAAGACAGGGTTTCGCCATGCTGGGCAGGCTGGTCTCAGACTCCTGATCTCAAGTGATCTACCTGCCTCAGCCTCCCAAAGTGCTAGGATTACAGGCGTGACCCACCGCGCCCAGCGCCTATGCAGATTCAAGTCCAGGACACATGTAAGAAAAAAAGAGAAGACTTGAGAATCCTGCTATTGTTCTGAAACCTGTAATTACTCTTCTTGAAAGGATTCTGAGATCAAACAACATCTTCACAACGGCTTAATTTTGGCTTTTAAGTAAAGCTTTAAAAGTAACAAAGCTTATCTGTACGGTTATTGGTTATTTCTATTTATTCAAAATTTTTTCATTTGGCTATTCAAAGACATAGATTCCTTCTCCTCAGTAAAAATTTTCATATTAAAGAGACTTCAAATATAAATAAAAGGAATTCAAGTTTTAAAGAATTTACTTCCACATTTTAGAATTCTGATGAACCCTACTGAATTTTATAGTCTTGAAAGCTTTGGAGAAAAAAATTAATATTTATCTAATATTTAAAAATCAAAAATATCAAAACAATAAACATAGGTCCTGTTTTGGGAGTGCACATGAAGTTTCCTTGAAATATCAAGTGATGGTGGCCTCTGGCAGAGGGAAGGTGCCTAGCTCTCTGAATTCTTCATCTGAAAAGCTTTGATATTTCAATATTTTAAGTCAAATGCTGTCGTCCCCTTCTCTTGATAGTATAAACGAGAATATGAAAAGTCACTTAAGTTTAGCAGTTAAATTTCACTATACATGTCAAATATTATTTGGTGAAACCTACAGTGAACTATTTCTAAGTATCTTTATTCCATTTTCATCTTTTAAACATGTATCTTTTAACTTAACCTAACATTAATGTAAATCTGACAGCCCCACGAAGAATCTGTAGTGATATCTTTTTAATCTGGGGGAGGCTGTTTCCCTGGCATGGTTTAAGGTTGGATGGAATGATGATGATGAGATGCAGGCTAATATTAACTCAGCACAACACTAGAAAATACGGCCAGCACTAACCAAAATTTAATATGGTATTTTGGAGATACCCTAATTCTAAAGGACATATCCATTCCAGGTTGATTATCATTGTTATTTTATAAGCTTGAAGTAACGAACATAGTTTACTAAAGAGAAGTTTAATTTCTTATTTACTTAGACTGCTGACAAGTTGTTGAAAAAAATTACAAAGAGTATGGTACATCCCAGGACAACACTAATACTGTATTATCATTCTTGTTCCAAAACACACAGTAAATATTCTATTAACAGAAAATGTTCTTTCGGTCAGCACATGAGCACAGCGATAATTTATGATCAGCAAAACCGTCAGATTTTCTGACACCACCTTACCTAAACTGGTAAAAACATTTTGATGCTAATTTGTTAAGACAAGGAAACTAAAGAGAATTCATTTCAGCTATTTAAATCCTGTCACTGATGTCCATGCCTTATGGCTCAGATAAACTATTCAGATGTCTCTTTCTAATCATCTTTCTTGAATTAATCTTTCAGCTGATGGATCATGATATGATTTACTGAAAGAATGTCACCCTCCATTTTATGACTGTGTAAAGAGAGACAGGAGCAGGGGGCTGAAATGTACACAATTGCCCTGTTGTGACAGGAAAATCTTATAACACTGCATAACTTTGAAAATTTTTTTTTTAAATCAGATTTGATGAGTTGAGATGGCAAAATATGATCACACTATGATGTGTATCCTCTGCTCTGACATATGCCAGTAACGGATTAAAATATAAATAGAAGAAACCATGGTCCTCTTGCAAATGGAGAAAGAGTTGTGAATCAGAATTGGAACAGAACACAAAGACAGGGAAGGGCTTGAGCCTTCAACTCACCAGGCTCCCAGGCTGCAGACAGGCTCCTACAGGAGGCAGGAACTGGGTCTGCTCTGCTGCCCAGGGCAGGCAGAGAAGGAGCCAGTCCTGTGAAGAAAGCTGAGCAAAGCCTGCTGCTCACCGATGCCCAGGCCCCAGCTTCTGGGAGGCTGCAGCCCTAGGAAAGGTGGAGGAGGCAAGACACAGCCTGATGACCAGGAACCACCACAGCCCCTCAACTCCCATTAAACCCTGGTACAGTGATTGGATCAATGATAATATTATCATGGGACAGGAGCTCAAGTTGCCTGTGAAGAACTCGTTCTGGATTGGAAGCTCCAGAACTTGGTGGACATAACCACTAAACAGGGAGGGTAAACGTTGTAGGAAAAAGAGAAACAGTAGCAACAACAAAATGAGCCTGTGAACAAAAGCTACAAAACTAATTAAGGCACACAGTGCTAAGAAAGACAGCAAAAAGCACTACATGAATTTATTACAAAGTAATTAATTTTATGGATCAGACTGACAAAGATTTTAAAATAAGAATATTTAGGATACTTAGAAAAATAAATTAAGGTATAACAATTTAAAAATATCCCAAAATTATGGCACAAAACAGCTATAAAACAACATATAGATACAGGAGAGATACAATTAGAATTTCTGGAAATAAAAGATTTGGCCATTTAAATAAATAAAAGTCTGGATGGGATTAACTCTAGACTGGACTATGCAATGAAGAACAGCTAAAAAAAAAAAAAAGATGTTAAAAAAAGAGTAGCTAAGCAACATGGGAAGTAAATGAAGAGTAAGAGAAATATTTGAAGGGATAATAGCTGGAAAACTGTAAAGCACCCAGGACTATATCTTACAGAAGACGTGAAGGGCCTTTTTGAAGTAAATTACAATATATTGCCAAGGTACTACAAGAGCACTTGATTATATGAAAATATCACAGGATCCTTGGGGTATCGCTATTCTGGCCAGAAAACTTTATAGTCAGTGGCACCTTTGCCTGAGTTTTGACTGGTTCCTCTGGGCTCATTCTACCTACTCAACCTGGCAGGCTGCACTCAGTTTGTGCTACCAGCCTGGATCCCATGCCTGCCAAGGGCAACCAGGTGCGGAGCAGCAAGGAATGTGTGAGCGAGCAAGTGTGAGGTCCAGCCACTGTGCACAGCCAGGCATGGTGGCTGCAGCTGGGCAGGCAGCTCCAGGTGCCAGTACAGGTGCTGGCTCCCTGCAAGGCTGTGGCAGGACCAGATGTACCACAAACAGCTTCCATGGCTGGCACAGGGAAAGTGGTGGCTCCTGGAAGCTTGAGGACAACAGGAACTGCAGAACTCCAAAACGGGTGTCACAGCCCTGGCTCAGGGAGATCCTAGGTCTGTACTCCCAGGAGGACCACAGATCCTCTCTCCTTCTCATCACCTGCAACATGGTGAGCAAGGGGCATGTTTCAGCCTTGTTTGTGTTACAGTTCTTTCAGCCCCACCATTCAATGGGTCCCAAGTTCTTGTCCCATGTCCAGGAAGAATGAGGTTCATGGAGAAGTGGAGGGTGAGCAAGGCAAAGAGGTGCTTTATTGAGGGACAGAACATCTCAGAGGAGACTCGCGGCACGTAGCTACTCTCTGCAGACAGGTTGTCCCAGCATCTGTTCAACTTTCAGCAGAGGGGAGACCCACAGTGGGTAGCTCCACTCCACAGGCAGGTAATCCTGTCATCTGCCCCTGTCTGGTTGAGTCCAGGGTTTTTATGGGCTTCAGAGGTGAGAAACTGCATCCTGATCTGTCCATGAGTAGCCATGGGCAGGCCCAAAGAAAGCACCATAAGTTCTCACTTCAGTCCACAGAACTGGTAGCCTGGACCCCAGGCCTTGGGCCATCCCTGACCTGAAGGTGGGGTTTCACTTGGGACCCACTCCTTTCTGCCCAGGAGCTTGTCTGCCTCCTGCTGCCATTAACCTGCCATTCATGGTGCCCACAGTGTCCAGACTGTTTGTGCCATGGGGTGTCTGTAGGCCCACACTGAGCCACCCTCAGTCCTACCTCGGCCTCCGTCCCATGTTGGTTGGTGCCCAAAGTCCAGAGGGGGCCAAGGCAGCTCGGGGCTGGCATGTTGGTGCTGTCCTGAGCATGTGCACACCTAGCTGGGTTGTGACAGCACTGGGGATTGGCCACAACTTTGCTCCACAATTGGAGCAGGTATCAGGAGAGGGGAGAGGAAAGGCAGTGACAGCAGGCCCTTCTAAGCCTGCAGGAAAGGGGTCTTCCTGGGCCTGAGAATACAGAGATGCCTGGGTCCACAGCCACAGCTGGGCAGCTGCAGCTGCACCCAGGAGGGCGGGGCTCCCACCCCTCCAACTTAGAAGGGGTAGGGTTCTCGCCCGTTCCTGGCTCCTGCTGGCTCTGTGGAGCATGCAGCCCCAGCTACGCCTCTCCCACTGCAGCTGGCACCATGGCAGCGTCTGCTCCAGATAGGCCACCTTTGCCATCACAAATATATAACATATTCCCACGAAAAAGAAAAGATTATAAATATCAGTTCTCCCAAAATTCTATTAACTCAAATAATAATTTTAGTATAAATCCTAACAACTGCACAAATAAATCCTAAAATTCATACATAAGAACCAAGGTCCCAAAACAGATAAGATAATAATAAAGAAAAAAGAATGGAAGAAATCTCCCTGCCAGATCTCAAAATCTGTGCTAAAATGATAAAAATTAAAATGGTACATTACTAGTACAGTGGTAAACAGACAGACTACAATAGAATAGAGAGCTCAGAGACAAGCCCACACACAAGTAAAATCAATGACGCAGCAGTTAACCACAGACATGTGCAAAGACAAACTTGAATAAATAGTTCCTGGACAGCCAGTTATTTCTGTAAAAAAATCAAATAAAATGAAGCTGGGCATGGTGTCATCTGCCAGTAGTCCCACTGCGTGGAAGGCTGAGGCAGTAGGATTGTTTGAGCTAGGTTTCAAGGCTCCAGTGTGCTATGATGGTGCCTATGAATAGCCACCGCACTCCGGTCCAGGCAACACAGTGAGACCCTATCTCTAAAAAGAAAATAAAATGAGACATCTGTCTCATCCTATCCATAAAAATCAGCTGATCAGTTGCAGGAGAAATAAGAACTATAATATGAAAAGTGAAACTTGAAACCTTATAGAAAATACATTGGCAAAAAAACGTAGGTAAGAAAGAATTTCTAAAGAAACAAAAAGGGCACAAACAATAATGGAAATGAATGGTAAACTGGACTAAAAATTTAAGAATTTCTAAAGAAACAAAGATGATAGATTTAATCTCAATTAAATCAGTAATAACATAAAATAAATATGAAAGGCAGAGATTTCAGATTGGATAGAAATGTAAGATCTAATTACATGTGGTCTATCAGAAGCCTACTTAAAAATAAATCGACAAATAGATGAAAAGGTTAGTACGGAAAGATTATACCACGCTGAAACTAAGAGAAAGCTGAAGGGGCTCTATTAACAATGAAGAAAGCAGATTTCAAGGAAAAAAGTATTCCTAGGGATAAAGAAGTTCATTTCATAATGATAAAGTGGCCAATTCCTCAAAATGATAAACTAAAATTTTATATACCTTATAGAGCTTCAGAATATATGGAGGAAAGGCTGATAAAGTTGACAATGGAAACAGACAAGTCTGTAATTACAGTCTGAGATTTCAAGCCCTCTCTCACCTACTGAAAGAACATGTAGAGAGAAAATCAGTAAGGGTATAGAATACTTGACAATGCTTCAACCAACCTGACCTATGACATTTGTAGAACACTCCACATAGAAACAGCAGAGTAGACGCTGTTTTTAAGTATGCATGAAATGTTTACCAAGGCAGACCTTGTTGTGGGTCTTAAAACAAGGCTCAATAAATTTAAAAGGATTCAAGTCATCCGTGACATAACAAGAAATATATATATATTTTGGTCTTTGACTCCAATTTCTGACACAGAGCTCCTAAAACCCTGGTAATTTCCTGAGTGATATGGATGCTACAAGAATCTTTTGTTCTAACATTTGTTTTTGATCCCAGTGCCTGACACAGAGCTCCTAAATCTCTTGGAATTTCCTGGGTAACAGAAGCATCACTTGCTCTAATGACAGACTCTCTTGGTAGCTCCCAGATAGTTTCAGGATAGGGGCTGGTCACCAGAAAGACCAAGTCATGATTAGAAGCTTCGAACTTTCAGCTCCCTCTCTCCCCTTCCTCTGGGGCTGGAGATTGAGTTAACAGTCAGTCATGCCTGTGTGATGAAGCCTTATCAAAATCCCTAAAGTATAGGATTCCGAGGGCTTCTGGGTTGGTAAATGCACCGAGGTATCAACACGGTGGAGCGCCCTCCTCTGTGGGACACAAGCTCCTGCACTCGGGACCCCTCTGGACCTGACTATGTACCTCCTCATCCAACTCTTCATCTGTATCCTTCATCATATCCTTTATAATAAACTGGTAAATAAGTAAGATGTTTCCCTGAGTTCTGTGAGCTGTTATAATAAATTATTCAACTTAAGGAGAAGATTGTGAGAACCTCCAATTTGTAGCCAGGTCAGACAGAAGTGTGGGTCACATACACACCTACTACTTTTAGTTGGCACCTAAAGTGAGGGGCAGACTTGTGAGATTGAGCCCATAACCTGTGTGGCCTGTGCTAACTCTGGGTAATTAGTGTTATACTTGAATCAAATTGTAGGACACTCAGGTGGTGTCCACAGAGAAGTGGAGAATTGCTTGGTGTGGAAATCCCACATGTGTGGTGTCAGAGGTGTTGTGAGGGGAGGAATAGGATTTTGTTTTGTTTTTTTTAATCATCCAAAGTATGTTCTCGAAGCAAATTAGAATTACAAATTAGAGAACAATAACCAGAAAGATCCCCGAGAGGTCCCCAAATATTTGCAAACTAAACAATACACTTCCAAATAATCATGGACCAAAGAAGAAATCCAAAAGGGAAATCTGAAAATATTCTGAACTCAATGAAGATGAAAACCCAATGTGTCAAAATGTGTGGACTATAACTAAAGCAACATATACAGAGAAACTTATTGTACTAAACACATACACAATGAAAGAAAGACCTCCAACCAATGACATCAACTAATTAAACCCAGTATAAGCCGAAGAAGAGTAGAAAGAACAGAAATCAGAAAGTGAAGGAAAATGGCAGACAGGAGGCAGGACTAACTTGTGGCTCCCACTCAGATGGACAGAGCAGCTTGTGGAGACACACTGGGAACTTTTGGTCCAAGAACTACTGAAGAACATACCAGGAAAGCTGGTATCACCACTGATCCCACAGAAATACAAACTACCATCCGAGAATACTCACCTCTATGCAAATAAACTTGAAAATCTAGAAGAAATAGATAAATTCTTGGGCACAAACATCCTCCCAAGACTAAACAAGGAAGAAGTCGAATCCCTGAATAGACCAATAACAAGTTCTGAAATTGAGGCAATATTTAATACCCTATCAACAACAAAAGGCCCAGGACCGGATGGATTCATAGCTGAGTTCTAACAGAGGTACAAAGAGGAGCTGGTAACATTCCTTCTGAAACTACTCCAAACAACAGAAAAAAAGAAAAAAAAAAAAAAAAAAAGGACTCCTCCTTAACTGATTTTATGAGGCCGACACCATCCTGATACCAAAACCTGTCAGAGACACAACAAAAAAAGAAAATTTCAGGCCAATATCGCTGATGAACATCGAGAGAAAATCCTCAATAAAATACTGGCAAACTGAACCCAGCAGAACATCAAAAAGCTTATCCACCATGATTCACTCGGCTTTATCCCTGGGATGCAAGGCTGGTTCAACATATGCAAGTCAATAAACCTAATCCATCACATAAACAGAACCAATGAAAAAACCACATGATTATCTCAATAAATGCAGAAAAGGCCTTCAATAAAATTCAACACCCTTTCATGCTAAAAAATCTCAATAAAGTAGGTATTGATGGAATGTATCTCAAAATAATACAAGCTATTTATGACAAACACACAGCTAGTATCACACTGAATGGGCAAAAGCTGGAAACATTCCCTTTGAAAACCAGCACAAGACAAGGATCCCCTCTCTCACCACTCCTATTCAACATAGTATTGGAAGATTACTATAGCCGTCTCCAGTTTTATTCTTTTTGCTTAGGATTGTCTTGGCTATATGACTCTTTTTTGGTTTCATACGAAATTTGGATGTATTTGCCCTAGCCAGGGCAATCAGGCAAGATAAAGAAATAAAGGATATTCTAACAGGAAGAGAGGAAGTCAAATTGTCTCTGCAGATGACATGATGGTATATTTAGAAAACCCCATCATCTCAGCCCCAAATATCCTTAAGTTGAGAAACAACTTCACCAAAGCCTCAGGATACATAATCAAAGTGCAAAAATCACAAGCATTCCTATACACCAGACAGAGAGCCAAATCATGAGTGAACTCCCATTCACAATTGCTACAAAGAGAATAAAACACCCAGGAAGACAACTTACAAGGGATGTGAAGGACCTCTTCAAGGAGAATTACAAACCACTGCTCAATGAAGTAAGAGAGGACACAAACGAATGGAATAACATTCCATGCTCATGGATAGGAAGAATCATATCGTGAAAATGGCCATACTGCCCAAAGTAATTTATAGATTCAATGCTATCCCCACCAAGCTACCATTGACTTTCTCCACAGAATTAGAAAAAACTACTTTAAATTTCATATGGAACCAAAAAAAGAGCCCATATAGCCAAGACAATCCTAAGCAAAAAGAACAAAGCTGGATGCATCACACTACTGACTTCAAACTATACTACAAGGCTACAGTAACCAAAACAGCATGGTACTGGTACCAAGACAGACATATAGACCAATGGAACAGAACAGAGGCCTCAGAAATAGTGCCACACATCTACAACTATCTGGTCTTTGACAAACCTGACAAAAACAAGCAATGGGGAAAGGATTCCCTAGTTAATAAACAGTGTTGGGAAAACTGGCTAGCCATATGTAGAAAACTGAAACTGGACCCCTTCCTTACACCTTACACAAAAATTAACTCAAGATGGATTATAGACTTAAACCCAAGACCTTAAACCATAAAAGAACCTAGAAGAAAACATAGGCAATACCATTCAGGACACAGGCATGGGCAAAGACTTCATGACTAAAACACCAAAAGCAAAGGCAACAAAAGCCAAAATTGATTAATGGTATCTAATTAAACTAAAGAGCTTCTGCACAGCATAAGAACTATCATTCAAATGAACAGGCAACCTACAGAATGGAAGAAAATGTTTGCATGGGAGAAAATTTTTGCAATCTATTTATCTGACAAAGAGCTAATATCCAGAATCTACAAGAAACATAAACAAATTTACAAGAAAAAAACAACCCCATCAAAAATGGGCAAAGGATATGAAGAAACACTTCTTAAAAGAAGACATTTATGCAGTCAACAAACATGAAAAAGCACTCACCATCACTGGTCATAGAGAAATGTAAATCAAAACCACAATGAGATACCATCTCATGCCAGTTAGAATGGCAATCATTAAAATGTCAGGAAACAACAGACGCTGGAGAGGATGTAGAGAAATAGGGACGCTTTTACACTGTTAGTGGAAGTGTGAATTAGTTTAACCATTGTGGAAGATAGTGTGGTGATTCCTCAAGGATCTAGAACCAGAAATACCATCTGACCCAGCGATCCCATTACTGGGCATATACCCAAAGGATTATAAATCATTCTACTATAAAGATGCATGCACACATATGTTTATTGCTGCACTATTCACAATAGCAAGGACTTGGAACCAACCCAAATGTCCATCAATGATTGACTAGATAAAGAAAATGTGGCACATATACACCATGGAATACTATGCAGCCATAAAAAGATGAGTTTATGTACTTTGCAGGGACATGGATGAAGCTGGAAACCATGATTCTCAGCAAACTAACACAGGAACGGAAAACCAAACACCGCATGTTCTCACTCATAAATGGGAGCTGAATAATGAGAACACATGGACACAGGGAGGGGAACATCACACACCAGGGCCTGTCCGGGGGATGGGGGACATTAGGGGAGGGATATCATTAGGACAAATACCTAATGAATGGGGGGCTTAAAACCTAGATGACGGGTTCATGGGTACAGCAAACCATCATGGTACACGTATACCTATGTAACAAACCTGCATATGCTGCACGTGTACCCAGAACTTAAAGTATAATTTAAAAAAATTGTACACTCACTGTAGAAAATAGTATGGTGATTGCTCAAAAAATTAAAAATAGAACCACCATATAGTCCAGTAATCCCACTTCTTGCTATACACCCCAAAGAACTATTAATACAAGCAGGAACTGAAGCGGATATTTGTAGACTCATGTTAATAGCAGCCTTATTCCAAACAGCCAAGATGTGGAAGCAACTCAAGTGTCCACAGATGAATGGATACGCAAAGTGTGGTATAAACATATGATGGATTATTATTCAATCTTAAAATGGAAAGAAATTCTGGCATATACTATAGGATGGAGAAAACTGAAGAGACATCATGCTAAATGAAATAAGCCAGACACACAATAAACAAATACTGTATGTTCCACTCTATGAGTAGTGAAGATCATGAAGACAAAGTAGCACGGCAGTTGCCAGGGAGTGGAGGAGGCGGCAGTGGAGAGTTACTGTTTCATGTGTAAAAGGTTTCAGTTCTGCAAGATGAAAATAGTTCTGGAGATGGATGATGGTGATGGTTGCACAACATTATGAATGTACTTAATGCTACTGAACTGAACACTTAAAAATGGTTAAGATAGTAAATTGATGTTTTGTGCATTTTACCACAGTAAAACAATTGAGGAAAAAATATTAATATTTTTTAAAATCTGAGATTAAAGAAACTAATAAAATATAGGTCTGCACATTTTTCTGGACCTGTAGTAGTTGCAGGCGGATCACCTGAGGTCAGGAGTTCGAGAGCAGACTGGCCAACATGGTGAAACCCCGTCTTTACTAAAAATGCAAAAATTAGCTGGGCGTGGTGGCAGGTGACTGTAATCCCAGCTACTCAGGAGGCTGAGGTAGGAGAATTGCTTGAACCCAGCAGACGGAGGTTGCAGTGAGCCGAGATCACGCCACCGCACTCCAGCCTAGGTGACAGAGTGAGACTTCGTCTCAAAAAAAAAAAAAATCTGCAGTAATTTAGTCCTGTGTCATTGCAATTTGATTTTTCTGACAGCCTCTGTGATTCTGGGCTTGCACCTCTCAAATCCATCCTCCCCACTGTTGCCAGGGTGATCTCTTTAAAACATAAACTTGATTGCATCAGTCCTCCTTCAAAGCCCCTGCTTCAGGCTCCACAGCCGGCACACAGGCTTTCTGTGACGAAGCCCAGAAATTCATGAGGCTGAATATAGTCTCGTTCTCCAGTTTCCCCCCATCATTTACTGCTCCCAGAAATACCAATTTCTTTTTGTCTCTTGCACACATCACACTGGTTTTTGCTTCTGTGTTACTGCTGAGATTGTTTCCCTTCATGAAACACTCTTCTAACAACAACCCTGGTCTCAGTTTCACCAGGATGACTTCCTGACTGGCCCAGGCTGCGCAGGGCGCCCTTCCCTTGGTCTCCGCGGGGCCTCTGGCTTTCCTTTCTTTTGGTGCTTGACACTCTGTGCATCTTTCAACATGAGCTGGAAGGACTGTGATGTACTGGCTACTGTAGCTCTTAAGAGTCACTGAGCTGAATGGTGTGCTCTATATTTACTACTACTTTCCCCCTTTTGAGTCCTCCCTCACTGGTTCAGCACTCCAATCTCGCTGTACAAGAAAAAGAGAAGTGTAGTCAGAAAGTGGGAAGTCACTCTCCCACCAGCTCCTGTACTGTGTAGTGACCACAGAGAGAACATCAAGGTATATATTAATAGCATTTCTGCAGTTAGAGGATGGAAATGATCGTCTTTCAACATTTTGCTCATTGACCTAAAATGTAAATGGATGATATTGACTCAGTCTCCCCAGAGTTAATCTTGGATGAAAATACAAAATGCATTCTTTGAGTCCTCCCCTTCAACCCCCCACCCACCCCCCAGGCATCCAACTGTTATTCTCTAATATTATAATTTACCATCCCTGCTTTTCATCTACTCTGGACCTAAATTAACAAACTTAAACCAGAGTGCTGTTCCCAGGTATAATGTAGGCAACCTGATTGTGGCCTTGGAAGAGATAATACACAGGTTTGGGTTTAAAAATAAATTACTGAAATTTCAAGTGGATTATGAGAAGAGTAGCCTAGATAGCATTTTTAACAAACAGATTTCTTTTTTTAGGCGAATCGTTAAATTTTTTTAACTTTAGGAAATATTTTTAATTGATACATAATGTATCAATTAAAAATATTTCCTAAAGTTAAAAAAAATGACATATTTATGGGGTACATAGTGGTGTTTCAATACATATATAGTAATCATCTTAGGGTAATTAGCATATATATCATCTCAAGCATTTATCATTTCTTTGTGTTGGGAACATTTACTATCCTCCTCCTAGCTATTTGAAACTGTATGTTATTAACTATATTAATCGTTCAGTGCTATAGAACACTAGAACTTACTCCTCCTCTCTAGCTATAATTTGTGTCCTTTGATAAATCTCTCCCTATCCTCTTTCACCGACTCTTCTCAGCCTCTAGTATCTTTTGTTCTGCTTTTCACTTCTAGGAGATCAACTTTTCTTTAGCTTCCACGCATGATTGAGAACATTTGGTGAACAAAGACGTTTCATGCTTTGAACAGAGTCACATACCTAGTATTCTGTATACTTAGTAACCAGACCTTTTCCAAAACATGTCCTCATTAAATTCAAATCAAAAAAAGCCTCAGAAAATCTAAGCAAAATATTTAAGACCTGGATGAAGTTTAACACCATACACACAAACTGGAATTACTTAATTTGAATGATTTACCACTCAATAAATTTTGCCCATGTACCATCGATGCTGTAATAAAATATTTCAGCACAAAGTAAATTTTGAGATTTATGATATCCTTACGGACTTCTATACTGTTCTTCTTTTCCAAGGTTTATTTCCCACTTGGGAAATAACTCACTGCATTGTAGTCACCACATCTCTGACAAATATCTTTTTACAGGTGCTGTACAAAGTCTGATTTTACACAGTAAATGGAGACTTTACTGTGGTAAAGAAGAAGGCAGAGAAATTGATGATTGTGTAATTTCACAGTTATTAGCAACTACTATATAATCTTAGCCATCCAAAATAGTGGGAGAGACACTCAGGGAAATGCCTTGAGTTATTTATTTTTCTCCTTAGGTCGATGACGAAGGCTGTCATGAGCCAGGGACGGTGGGCTGACAGTTTGTTTCACACCCAAGATCTCCAGGAGTCAGCATCTGGCAGGAGGCCGGGGGGATTCAGTGCTGGCTTGACCTGGCCCCAGATGGTCTCCTGGACACAGGAGCCCAGTCCCCCATGTTCCCCAGCCCATCTTTGCACTTCGGTGGCTCCCCTTCACCAACACAGCAAAAGAAACTCCAAGAACACAGAGCACACAAGGCACACACCCAGTTGCCAGGATGTCAGAATCTCAGTTATGTGGAGCCCATGGAGACAAGCTCTGGCGTCTGCTTTCATGATTGCCTGTCTGACTGCACAACTGCTTCTCCTTGCTGTTTTTATAGCTGTAATTCTCCTCCTGTATCAGTTTTCCTGCGAACCAATTATGTAAAAAAGAAAAAAAAAATGGTATCTCAGAAATTCTAGTGCCAGTGATCGAATGTTGAAGTCACTAAGAGACTGAAATTCTGACATTTTTCCATTTCCATTCCTTGCAATGGTCTAAAAAGACAGCCTCAGACTCAAACTTGATTTCTGAATCTCCAAGGGGGCATGGCTAAAAATGAATACAATCTGGGCAAACTGAAGCGTTATGAGATGCTGGAGAATGAGACTGAGAGGTATATCTGACAACGCCATTGCCAAACCTCCTGGGCTTTCCCCATACGGCTGTGTGGCAGCTGTAAGGGAACGCCACTCGCTTCTCTGCACAGGATTCCCAAAAAGGCTCTCTTATAATGAGCATGCCGATGTGGGCATCTTCTCAAGGTAAATCACATGCTTGGGTTGAAAGGGAAAAACACACAGTTGTCCAAGTTCCCTACTATGGTAATGTAGGTCCCAGTGAATGTCAGGCCAACTGGTGGCCGAGGTTCACCGTCTAGTAGACCTGGAAGCAGCCCTCTGTTGACAGAGGACCAGGATACCATCATCCTGCCTGGAAAGTACTGAAAGAGACTAAGTTATATACATGCAATGCTCTAGCTTGAGAGTTACAATCCAATAATTGGGAAAAATGCTGAGTACATCTTCTCTCTATGCAGTTCAGTCAGTACAGCACACCTAACTAACACAGTGCTGCTCCCTGCATTCACCTGTGCCTACCACCACAGGCTCCTGAGCTTCCCTGGGCACCACTGCCAAGGCCACACGAGGCCAAACCAATCTGGAGGTGTGCAAGGTTCCCAACCACCTCCATAGCATGGGGCTTAGCAGAGGTGGCTGAGCATGTGGGTCACCAGTTCCAGAACCAGGCAAGCTGGATGTGCATCCCAGCTCCACCACTTGTCAGCTTTATAAATATGGGCAGGTGTCCCAAGTTTTCTTTGCCTCAGTTTCCCGTCTCAATCATGGGATTAAAACAGTGCTTAACTCAAGGACTGAGTTAATATATGAAAAGCTGTTAGTATTCCAAGTGCCATGTAAGTGGTAGGTATTAGCTATGTTATTTTTATTTTTACTAGAGTACATGGGTATCTTGCACATGGGTACAAAATACCACAGACTGGGTAGTTTAAACAATAGACATTTATTTCTCACAGTTCTGGAGGCTGGGAAGTCCAAGATCAAGGTGCTGGCAGACCTGAATTCTAGAGAGGGTCCTCTTGCTGGCAGACAGCCTAGCCACCTTTTCACTATGTCCTCATGTGGATGAACGGAAGAGCACTCACTCTATTATCACTTCTTCTCCTAAGGACACTAATCTCACTGTGGGAGCTCTACCCTCATGACCTCCTAATTGAAACCTAATTATTTCCCAAACGCCCCACCTCTGAATATTATCCTAATGGGGGCTAATGCTTCAATGTATACATCTGGGGGTGGAGGGACACATATTCATCCATAACAATGGAGAAAAACAAAACAGGTGGACCTTCCAAAGGTTTATCATGGAAGAAACTTTGAGGCCATAAGAGGAACTTCTTAAAGTCCACCTCAGCTGTGAGATGGAGCTTCCTAGTTTACTGCAATGGGCAATAAATTATATTTTAAGTAAATAAAGTAAAACAAACAAAAAACATGGCGGAACAGTATAAAAGAGCAAGAGATTAGTCAAGTACATTGGCAAGTTGCATAATTAGAGGTGAAAGTTTCTTTTCTGGTTCATTTCTTTTTTTTAAAGTCCCTTCGCCTGAGCTAGAGAACATTATTTTTATATTAGGTGGATATTACCAGTTTTAACAGCTTAACTAAAGCAAAGGTAGCTTTGCAGTCCTAATACTGTGAGGATAACACGAAGAGCTGTAATGAGAATGCACGGAAGCATATCACTCCATGATGTAAGATAAATGTTAAACATTATAACTGCCTCTTCCTTAGGAACAAAAAAGATGTCCACAACAAAAGAAATTAATTTTTGTTTTCTATCCCCTGAAGGTACTTTCTAAAAGTTCACAAGTATGAATTCCTGAACCTAATATTTGTGAAAGTCCTGAATATTCTCTTCCCTCTCTTCCTGTGTGCCACACCTTCTAGGGATGAGATCAACATATATTTTACAGAACAGACAAGTAACTTAGGCTTCTGTGAGGGACTCTGGCGATTCGAGGAACCCCAATTCCTAAGCTCTGCCCTGCTGGACACAGAGGTGCTTCCCCAGGGTCATTGCTGATGTACTTCTTATCCCAGCCACTGGTGCTCCCCATTCTCATCGTTTCTGACTTTCAGACTCTACATGTTGTTCAGCTACCCTATGGTACCTGTGTAGGGTGTCTGAAGAATTTAGGGATTGATCAAGGAAAAAAGTTATGACCATGAAATGGCAGCAACACACACAAGGCTGTACTGGATAAGGCTCTGAAAGGTTTGCGTGCAGGTGGAGACCCTCACTGCATGTGACTGACCAGAGGCTACTGTAGAGGGGTGGCTACTCAGAAGGGGAAGTAGGCAAGGGAGCACCTGGAAAAGAAGGGACTGGGAAGGGAAGCTTATATATGTATGTTTCTATGTGATGTCAGTGTTACTCACCAGCAGAGCAAGGAATCTCTGGTCAGAGATCCCTGAAGCACAGCAGTGGCCTGAGGGTCTTTTAGGCCTGGGGCTTACCTTATGTATGATTATAGATGTTGGACAGAGTTTTGGGTATATGCAAATCGGTAGGCTCAAAATGGCTAAAACTCTGTTTAAACTATGTTTAAAACGATTTGGATGTGAAAACATTTGAGTATGGTGCTTGCAGGCTTTTGAGCTAATGGATCTCAGTCAGCTATGTAAGAAATAAACATTTTAGGGATTGATATGCAGAGGCCATTTCGGACTCATTCATATAACATGCCTACCAGGCCAAATGAGCTCCAAGATGTGTATCTTCCCAAGTAGTATAACTTATATTTAAATCATTTCACCCAGGGACCGATTTATAATTTCCCACTCATTTGCCTCAGAATTACTTCATTTCTATCAACCTCAGTTCCCATGTCTGAAGAGCTGACCACTTTCTTAGTGTTTATTCCATATCTCCTTGTTGCTGCAACATTAACTTCAGTCCTACAGAAGATACACCTGGGTTATCAAGATGTTTGATAAAATTTCAGATTCCTGATCCCTAACAGCCCTACCAGATCTGTATTCCTGGGAGGTAAAAATCAGTAATTCATAATTTTTGAAAATTCTCCAGGTGATGGGCAGTCAGGCTAGGAGCCAAGGACCCAGTAGCTTCCATGGGGAAATGTGGAAGTGATCTCTGCCGTCAAGACTTTTCCATGTTGTTTCATTGTTGAAACAAGACAAATGTACTTTGGGAACAGATGGGAGAGGTTTGGGTAAGGGACACATTATGAATGAAGACAGGGGACCAGAAATCAACACAGAGTGTTTATGGGACAGTAAGGAAGCTGCCTGGACCTCTGTATTGGGTGTGTGTTCTGAGGCAATGAGGACATCAGGTTGGATAAGAAGGCTTGGCTGAAATTATCCTGGGGAGTGTCTGTTAATCAGAAATAATTTTGACCTCATGTGGTAGGAAATAAGAAAAAATCAAGCGATAAGAGAATGACAAATAAGGAGTCATTCTGGAATGCAAAGTATTTTGCCATGTGCCATACATGTAAAGAAATGAAATAAAAGACAAACTATGGGGCGGAACCTAAAATGACAGCTTTATAAACATCTCATTTAATGCTCAAAGCAGTTTTCTTTCTAGTAATTTATCCATTTTACTTATCTAATTTCTTTGTATACAATTGATCAAAGTATTCCTTTATAACCCTTCCTATATCTCTAAGGTCAGTAGTAATGTCCCTCTTTCACACCTGATTTTAGTCATTCGAGCCTTTAATTTCTCTTGATCTGTCAAGCTAATAGTTTGTCTATTTCGATCTTTGCTAAGAACCAATTTTTGGTTCTATTTTCTATAATGTTTGTCTATTATCTATTTCATTTATTTTCTCTCTGATCTTGTTTCCCTCCTACTTGCTTTGGATTTTGTTTGCACTTTTTTTTTCTGATTTCTAAGTGTGAAAAGTTATTGATTTGATATTTTTTATATTTTAATATTTGCATTCACAGGTATATTTGCATTCACAGGTATATCCCTCTAAGCACGGATTTAGCTGTATCACATAAGCTTTAGTATATTGTGTTTTCATTTTTAATTCATCTCAAAATATTTTCTAATTTTTCCCTTGTGATTTTTTCTTTGACCCAATGGTCAAAGAAATTTAGAAAATGTGTTAAATTTCCATATATTTGTAAATATTGTTAAATTTCCATATATTTGTAAATTTCCCAAATTTCTTTCACTTATTGATTCTTAATTTTATTCCAGTCATTGACTAGTATACTTTGCAAAATTTTAATCCCTTTAAATTCACTGAGGCTGACTTTATAATCTAACATTTTCATCTGCCCTGGAGAATATTCCATGTGCACTTGAGAATAATGTGTGTTCTGTCACTGTTTAGTGGAATGTTCTATAGATGTCTATCTAATAAGTCTAGTTGATTTACAGTGTTGTTAAAGTTTTCCACCTCCTTGTCTGTGTTCTAAGTGCTTTATTATTGAAAGTGGAGTAAAAATCTTCAACTCTTATTGTTGGATTGTATTTCCTCCTTCAATTAAGTCAATTTTTGCTTTACATATTTTGGAGCTTAGTTGTTAAGTGAATTAATGTTCGTAATTGTTATATATTCTTGAAAAAATGGCCTTTTATTATTTTATCCTTCTTCATCTCTGATGATAATTGTTGCCTTAAACTCTATTTTGTCTGACATTAATATGACCACATTAATTATCTTTTGGATACTGTTTGCATTTTTCCCACGTTTTTTGAATTATTTTTCCCATTCTTTACTTTTACTTATTTATGTATACATTAGATCTAAAGTGTATCTTATAGATAGTACATAGTTGGGTCATTTTCAATTCAGTGTTTAATTCCTTTTTAATTGGACTGTTCAATTCATTTACATTTAATGATTGTTGATAGGATTATTTATGTTTGCCATTTTGTTATTCTATCTTCAACAATCAAAAAAAAATTCTTTGGGAAACAGGGTCTCACTCAGTTGCCCAGGCTGGAGTGCGGTGGTGAGATAATAGCTAACATGCAGCCTTTATCTCCCTGGCTCAGGCAATCTTCCCATCTCAGCCTCCTAAGTAGCTAGGACTATATGCATGTGCCACCATGCCTGAGCTAATTTTTTTTAACTTTTAGCAGAGATGAGGTCTTTTTATGTTTCCCTGGCTGGTCTCAAACTCCTATGCTCAAGTAATCCTCCCACCTCAGCCTCCCAAAGTGCTGGGATTAGAGGTATGAGCCATCATGCCTAGCCTTAGCCTTCTATGACATCCTTTTTATTCAACTTCTATAATGTTTATAATCTTTATATTCAACACAAACTGCTTTGTGTTAGATATCTTCTACTTAGACATATTAATTCCTTGTCACTTTTTAAAGGATTTTTAAAAATATTTCTTGTAGGAAGTATCTGATAGTGACCGATTTACTTTTTGTTAATGTGAAAATACTTAATTTCTCCTTCATTATTAAAGGATGGCTTTGCTGGATATAGAATTCTTGATTGATACATTTTTATTTGAGCTCTGAATACGAATATGTCATCCCACTGCCTTCTGGCCTTCATGATTTTTCATGGGAGAAATCAGCTGTTAACATTATGGAGGACCTCTTGCACTTGTGATGAATTGCTTCTCTTTTCAATATTCTGTCCTTGTATTCGGATCTCCATGGTTTAATTATGATGTGTCTAAGATGGTTCTCTTTGAGTTTATCCTATATGGAGTTCGCTGAGCTTCTTCAACAATGTATAGATTAATGCTTTTTAGCAAAATTGGGAAGTTTTCACCCTTATTTCTTCAAGCATTCTTTGTTTCTTTCTGTTTCTCCTTTCCTTGTGGGATGCCCATTATGCATACATTGGTATGCTTGATGGTGTCCCACAGACCTCTGAGGCTCTGTTCATCTTTTTTCATTCTTCTTTGTGTTTCTTCAACTGGATAATCTCAATTGATCTATTTTCAGTTTAGGTGATTCTTCTGCTTGCTCAAATCTGCTGCTGAGCTCCTCTAGTAAACTTATTTCAGTCATTGTACTTTTCAACTCTAGAATTTTCATTCTATTCCTTTTTAAAAAAAGAAAAACTTTTATATCTTTTTTGATATTTTACATTTAGTGAGGCATTGTTCTGATACTTTATTTCTCATACAGGCTTTCTTTTAGTTATCTGAACATATTTAAAACATCTGCTTTAAAGCCATTGTTTTGCATGTCCAACTAGTACGGACTTGCTCAAGGAAGTTTCTATTGACTGTCTCCCTACTGCCACCATGATTTTTTTGGCCACACTTTCTTTATTTTTTGCATGTCTCATCAATTTTTTGTTAAAATACTAGACATTTTAAATGATATAATTTGGCATTTTGAAAATCAGATTTTTCTCATTCCCCAAGCTTTGCTGTTGCTGTTTGTTTAGTGACTTTTCTAAACTAACTTTGTAAAATATATATTTTTTGTCATGTGTGCCACTAATGTCTGTGCCCAATTAGCTTACAGGACAGCTAATGATTGGACAGAGATTGCCTTAAATATCTGGAACTAATACATCTCCCAATCTGCCGAGTGGCTCTGTGTGTAGTTAGTGCATGTCTTCAATACTCAGCCAAGAAGCCTACGACTCCACACTAGCCTTCACGTCCTGCTTTCCAATGCTTCAAGTTTGGCCAGAAGTGAGAACTTGGGGCTTTCTCGGGTCTTCCATGAACATGAATATAGCCCTGGGAATGCATACAGCTCTAGTATAAGCATGGCCTTTTAGATTTCTAGGAGCATGATGTTCAAGAACAAGCTATACTAATTTCTGATGAAAAAAATCAGAACAGTGGAACAGTGACTGCCTTTGAAAGGTGAGGAAACAAGGCAGGCATCTGGGCGGGTGGGGAACAGTAATTTTTATATATTAATGGAGTTGGGTTATACGTTACATGCATTTGTCAAAGGTAGCTGAATGGCATACTTGAAATTTTTACATTCACCCACCAGTAAATTTTACCTAAAAAACCAGCAAACAAATATTGAATTGTAGATAATGATATGCATAACACATGCTGAAGTATTTAGGGATAAAGCATGCAACTTACTTTAAAATGCGCAAACATAACATGGCTTGATGGCTTATAAAGCAAATAAGGAACAGTGTTCACTGTTGAATCTAGATGGTAAGTAAATAGGCAAAAACTGTACAGTTATTTTAACTTCTTATGTTTACATATTTTTATAGCAAACTATTGGGGAAGAAAGAGTAGTAAAAGACACAATCTTCCTCTATACAGATCTGGAAAATTCTTTTTGTAGTAAAATTAGGAGTAAGATAATATGAATAAAGTAAGGATGCATAACATTATTTTTAAGGCCAATCTAGCAACCTGATTTGATCCAACTGATCAGTTTTTAAACAATTTTTTTTTTTCATTTAGCTTCCAGGACACTATACTCTTCTAGTTTCCCTCCAACTTCAGTGTTTGTTCCTTCTTGGAGTCCTTTGCTTTTTCTTCCTCTTTCTCCTCACCTCTTAACACTAGAGTGTCCCCAAGATTCATCCCTTGAACATCCTCTTCTCCTATACACATTCTCTTGTTGATCTTTCCAGTCTTACGGTGTTAAATTCCATCTATTTGCTCACAGCTCTCAATTTTATATCTCTAGCTCCAACTTTCTCCTCTGAACTCCAGATTCCTTACTTGATATTTCCATTTGGAAGTCTAATAGATAATTCCAATTAGCCAAGTCCGAAACAGAACTTCTGACTTCTGACCCTACCCACAAATGCATCTCCTAACCTGTTCCCCCGCTATTTTCCTCATCTCCATTGATGACAACTCCATCCTTCCAGTTGTTCAGATCACGACCCTGGTCATCATCCTTGACTTCCTTGACTCTCTCTCTCTCACACCCCAACATCCAATCATCAGGACATCCTGTTGGCACTGACTCCAAACTGTAGCCAGAACTTGGCTGCTCCTTACCACCTCCTCTGCACCTTCCCCGGTACAATTCATCCTCACATCTTGCCTGTATTATTGCAATAAACCCACAGAACACAGCAGCGAGATGGGAATGATTAAGACACAATGCTGCTTCTGTCATACTCTGCTCAAAACTTTTCCACTGGCTTCCCATTTCACACAGAGTAAGGCCAAAGCGCCTTCTGTGGCTCCCAGATCCTAGATTGTTCCTCGTCATCTGCCAACTCAACTCCTGCTGCTCTCCCCCTGCTCCCTCCCCTTCAGCTGCACTGGCCTGGATGCTACTCTTGGAACTCACTAAGCCTGTTCCTACCTTAGGGCCCTCCACAGTGGTTGTTCCCAGGTATCTGTTATTTAATTCCTTCACCTTTTCCAATCTTCACTTAATTCAACCTTCTCACCCAATTTAAGTTTCCAACTTATTCTGGTATTCCTGAACTCATACATATTTGTTTAATATGTATGATTAATGGATCAAAACATACTCATACTCTCAGAGTTTTTCCTTCATACTTATCACTCAGTAGCATGTACTTAGTTATTATATTTATTACTATTTGTCATCTTCTGCTAGAAAGTAAACTTGACAAAGGCAAACCTTTTTTCTCCTCTTTTCTCTCTGATGTCTCCTAAGAATCTAGCTAAGAACCCAGTACATAGTAGTTTCTCAGGGAATGTTTGCTGAATGAGTAACAGGGAGGTATTGTATAAGGTATAAAGGTGACACAGAGGAGGAAATGATTGATTCTGCCAGGGATGGTCTGAAAGACTTAAGGTCTAATGCCTTAGACAGACATTAAGCATATTTTACAGACAGTCCCTTGCAAGCACCAGTCATCAGTGGAGACTGTATAGATGAAAATAAAGAAGCCTAAGGAGAGCTGGGGCTGAACAGCCAAGTTTTTGCTTTTTTTTTTTTTTTTTTTTTTTTTGAGATGGAGTCTCGCTCTGTCGCCCTGGCTGGAGTGCAGTGGCCGGATCTCAGCTCACTGCAAGCTCCGCCTCCCAGGTTTACGCCATTCTCCTGCCTCAGCCTCCCGAGTAGCTGGGACTACAGGCGCCCGCCACCTCACCCAGCTAGCAATTTTTTTTTTTTTTTTTTGTATTTTTTAGTAGAGACAGGGTTTCACCGTGTTAGCCAGGATGGTCTCGAACTCCTGACCTCGTGATCCGCCCGTCTCGGCCTCCCAAAGTGCTGGGATTACAGGCTTGAGCCACCGCGCCCGGCCTTTGCTATATTTTGAATATAGCTAGTGTCAACATGTTTTCATGGATTGGATACCGGGTGTGAGAAAGAGAGAGAATCAAGGATGACGCCAAGGTTTTCGTCTTAGAACTTAGCCTCAGGCTCAGTCCACTCCAAGCTGTAGACATCTGAACCTTCTTCTTCAGAGATATTGGACTAGGAAGAATATCTCTAACAGTAGCCACCAGGGAGGGGCATCCAAGTGAGAAAGAGGTACACATATTTAACTAACTTAAGCAGGGGCAAAAGGAGGCTGAGAAAAATGGAGCAAATCCTATAATCCTTCTCAACTAATTACAGTATAATAAAAACATATACAATGTGAGAGCACTTTCTTAGGAATATTTAACCATACCAGAAGAGTATCTGTTAGTTATTTTCTATTATCAGCAAGAAAAAAATGTTTATCAAAAATGTCCTGATCAAACACTCCACTAAACACACACACACAGAGTAGTGTGTAAATTATAATGATTTCTGAAAAAGCTCCACATATAATAGAAATTTCAAAATGCCTTTTCAAATCCTTTATTAGAAAACCTATTAAAATCACTCATATGAATTTATTATTACAGTAAAAAGCCCTGGTAACCAAGTAAGCATTTGTTTTGATCCATTAATCATACATATTAAACAAATCTCTTCAAAACCACTAAATCCTAACCCTGAGGCAAGCAAAGTGAGGAGCTCCTGCCCCAGAACCATTTCTCTGGTGATTAAAAATGGCAGTGCTTCGCCTACTACAGCTTCACAGCACTGGCATCAGGAAACCAGCTTTCCGCAGTTGCAATCTATTTGCACCCAGGCTGGTGTCCCGTGTGACAATGGGCAGGCTCGGGGTTCCCAGGAACCTTGGTGGGTGGTGACGCAAGCAGCAGCTGCCCCCACATCAGCCCTCATGTCACTGTGGCCAGGTTGTCAGTTCTGTGGGTCCCTGAGGAAAATCATTTGCTCTTGTCACCTATGGAGATGACAGGCACATTGGCAAGACACCTGCTCTCACCAGTGGCTGATAGGGGTACACAGTAGGTACTAAGGAACAGATGTTCCAGTGTAGCACTGTGACCCCCGGGCCCATCGAGAGAATATGGCTGTGGTTTCACAGCATCATTCATTACCAGCTCTCTCCCTGACACTCGGTCGCCAAGGCTTTTGAAATGGCAAAAAGGGAAAGAATTGCCATATTGTTTCTTCTGGAAGATTTTAACACCTTCCAACTCTATGCTATAGAAACAGTTCAACCACAGGCAAGATAATTTTTTTTTCAGGATATTCTGAAGTAACTTAGAATCAAATGGACATACAGTTGTTTTTCAGTTAGGCTTTAAAATCCTGTTATGAATATTTCTATGTTGAAGAGAATACACTTTGTGGAAAATGATACTTGCTTCAGAAGATGGGGCATGAGTGTACTGATGAGGCCAGAGGCTACCCCGGACAACCCTCTCACAGGTGCTGTCCCACTTGCAAGAGCCAAATCCCAAAAGCATGCAACCAACTCTGACTCCCTGTTCAAAAATGACTGAACCAGAGGTGGCCACTGGACTCAAGAGAAGCCAGTTCATAGGCTAGCCAGTGACCTATGACCTGGAGCAAAACAGTAAGTTTGGATAAACCTTAACCTGAAGAAAACAGAAAATTAATGAAGCACTGTGTCACATGCTATAGATTTATCTGAGGGTACAGACAGACGTCCACCTATGCCCACAGATGTCCAATTCTCCCAAGAAAAAGTGCATGTACTTTTCCAAATTGAGCGATCTTAACATATTAAGATTTGCCTATGTAAGATTTGCAACTTATTAATTTGCTTTTAATTTGCTTCTGTCTTTGCCCTACATTCTACTTTTCTTTATCTTAGGGTTGCTTATATCTTTATGATACTTGCGTTTGGCAATTAAAATTAATATTGTGTATATATCTGTGTTCATGACCCATTTATGTGCTTTGGAGGTATTAGGGTTAAGTGACCCACTGAATTGCATGTTTCATGCAGGCCTGTTGTTCTGAGTGGAGAGATCAATCAACCATGACAAAGTGCTTATGAACAGCTGGCCTTCAAGGAATAACTTCCCTCTCTAATATTAAAGATGCATAAATTATTCAACCCCTTAGAAGAGGGTTTTGCAGGGAAATATTCAAAGTTATTAAAAATCACTTTTCTTTTCTTAAAGAACATCTTCATTTGAAAACCAGCCAAAGACAAAGTAGTTAACCAAATTTAGCAGTGAGAAAGCTTTCCCTTCACTTAACACAGTTTATGTTCTGATTTCTGGGTAAGTTTTGTCCATCTCAAATGCGTACACAGAATTGGTGCCTAAGAACACAACAACTGTTACTAGTTCTTAAAGAGTTTATTTATAACCTATCCTTAAAATTTCTCCTCTAAGGAAAAACTTCCTTCAGATATTTTAAAATGAAAGAGCTCAACTGTTTTTATAGTCTAAGTGAGATAAACCAGAAAATCTGAAAACATATATGAGCTAGTACAAAGTATAAGTATAATTTTAGGCAACAGTGTACCTACTAGAATAATGTTGCACACCAAATGTATTTTCAGATTTTCCGAATAAGAATAAAAATCACCAAATTTTCAAAGTTTGTTTTTAATTTACTTAAAAAATATATTTACTTCCTGTGCTTTTTCCCTAGAAAATTCTATTTGTTAAGGACACATGGCTAACATTTAGTTGGCTGAGAATAGGAGGTATAAACATTTGTCTAACATTCAGTTGGCTGAGAATAGGAGGTATAAAGACCTCCTCAGTCATCCATCCCTTTCTTTCCTTTAGGGAGGAATCTCTCCATATTACCATTGGTATTTCCAGTGGCATTGCCCCTGAAACCTCTTTTGAAAAAATGTAGGCAAGAAATTGATCTACTAAAATCTTAACTCCCTTTGTATTTAAGTGTGTTCATTTCTCTCCATTTCCATACATTTACTTTGGATCATACCACATTAACTCAGGTTAAACTGTCCTCTACATATGGTTAATGCAGAGATATTTTTTGGATGATAATCAGAGATGTGTTTTCTTTTCTTCCCAACCTCTTGGGTGTTAATCTTTCCTTCCAGTGGAATAAAACTGATTTGACTGTCTCGTCATGAATCGGTCATCAATATCCATCTATTATTTTATGTTTTGAGCTTTGGCCTATGTTACATTAAAGCAATGGACACAAATAAAGTGCTCTACAGAAATTTCTGAATGTATGGGTAAAGATTCTCAATCAACAGCACAGTTTTCTGTAACTAAACAGTGGTAGGTAGGAAGCCAAGGCAGGTTCTACTTGGAGAGTTCACATATGGCTGTACTACAGCTCTCTTAAAATCCACTTCTGTGGCTGAGCCCTAATGTATTTAAATTCTGGTGCTCCACTTTAATTTACATAGCCTTACTAAATCTTCTAAAACGCCACCAGATTTTCCCATGTTTCATGTCGAATGTGATTTGGTCAATTACACCCTCAAGTCCACAATACTCCCACAAAAGACAGGAAAAATGATAAGGTTTTGGAGAGACTTAAAATCTACACATATAAATTAGAATGTCTTAAATATGCTTCTATCGAGAAAAAAAGTTTTTTTTTTTTTTTACAAAAATTCTGTCCTTTTGGTCATGATTCTTAACTGGGAGTGATTTTGCTCCCCCAAGGGACATCTGGCAGTATCTGGAGTCATTTTTGACTGTCACAACTGGGCTGAAGTGCTACTGAGGGTGTTGGCCAGGGATGTTGCTAATCATCCTACAGTTACCAGGACAATCCCCGACAGTGAAGAATTATCTTGCCCAAAGCTCCAGTAGGGCTAAGGTTTAAAAACTCTGCTTTAGAACATAATTCCTAACTCTGGTTTTACAATTCATTGAATATCTCCTACGATTTTCAAAGGTTATTCCAAAATTTTTTACAAAATTCATTACAATTCACTTTAAATCTGGGGAGAAAAAAAAAAGCAATGTGGTCATTTGGGAAAGTAGGGTATTGCCAAACAAAAATTGACAAAGTAACAAAATTCAACAAATGTGAGTTTCATTAATACAAATGCTTTGGTCAAATTAAACAATTTTAAGCTTTAAATTTTATAGCATTTATGTTGTTTCGCATTCAATGTGATCAGACCTATATGCCAAATGCCCAGTAGTTCACTGTAAATTCTACAAATACGAGCCCATCTAAGCAAACCAAGGGAGTAGAAAGAGCTCTCATGAAGGACCACAGCCAACCACCGGGGTGCTGGAGACAACAACGCAGCTCTAGGAATTGACATTTTATGTGTTGCCAAGACCCTTGGATCCTAAAAAAGCCATGGTCATCACATTCAACATTTTCTAACTTCTTTCTTCCTGGAAAAGAAAGCATGCAAGAGTGCACAGGGGAATCTGAGGGATCCTGGGAGATAACAGTGCTGGGTTTCCTTGACTCTAGATTCCTTCATAGAAGGTGTAGCTCAGGGTCCTCATCTGAGCACACACTGGAGCTTCTCCACGATGCTATGGGCAGTCCTGTACCAAGGGATAAACTTATCCAGTCCTTGACTGGAAAAGACCTATTCCAGTCTGTGGGTCATGGCTGAGTGCTTTAAAGAAGTTTCCAGGAAGGAAGTAGGATTACCTGTTTTTTTGAACCAACTGCTACTTTGCTCACCTTAAAATTTTTATCTGTTTGGAAAATAAGTTTCATTACATGTTCCAGTTTGAATCTACTGAGAAAGCATTGTGTAGACTGGTGAAGGATTCCGGGCCTTGGTGAAAAGGGTTCTGAGATCAATTAGGGAAGTCTGGGGATAAGGAGAAATGCCTGCCCATTTGGATCTATTCCCTACAACTTTCAAAAATGAGTAAAACTTGAATATCCCATCAAGCCTTATGGCCTATGATAATTTTCTTTAAATTATTATTATTATTATTATTTTTATTACTATTATGTCCAGTAGCTTCTTTTCAGTTTTTTTTAGTGAACCCATTTTATCTCCTTAGTTTTCATCTATATACACTTCCTTTGTGATCTTATCTAGTCTCATAGCTTCAAGTATGACTTAAAAGGTTACTGACTTCCAAATTATTATCTCCAACCCAGAACTATCCCCTAAATTCTAGAACTAGGTCTGCAACTGCCTAGTCCACTGCATGCTTATTAGATATCTCAAATGTACGATCTTAGGCTAAAAGTGAACTTCTCATGTCCTCCTGCAACCTGTTCTCTGCCCCAACATGGGTGGCCATCAAGAGAGTGAAAATGATGGCTGAGCAAGTCTAGAAAGAGAGATGGACGAGATGACCCATCCCTCCCCATCCAGGTATACTGGCATGGAAGAAACCTCAAAATCTCCCTACAATCTCTTCATGGCAATAGAGATAGTTGAGAGTAAACAGCCACCATGCCTGCTGGGGACTCCATAGTAGAAGCTCAGGGATGACTGTCCACAGAGAGGAGGGAGGAAGGTTGCAGGGAGGCTATGTGCCAATGATGGTAGACACGTGGAGATGGCCAAGCCTCATGAAGAGCTGCCATCATGGTCTGAATTTTGGTGTGCCCCCGAATTGATATGTTGAAACCTAATTCCCAATGTGATAGTATTAAGAGCAGTGGCCTGTACGGAAGTGATTTTCATGAGGGTGGAGCCCTCATGAAAGGAATTAGTGAGCTTATAAAAGAGGCCTGAGGGAGCTTGTTTGCCCCTTCCACTATCTGAAGATATGGCTAGAGGTGTTATGAAGCAGAGAGTGAGCCTTTGATCTTGTACTTTCCAGCCTTTAGAACTGTGAGAAATAAATTTTTGTTTACAAATTACCCAATCTAAGGTTAGAGGAGCCCAAGTGGACTAAGACCCTGGACAGGCTCTGTGAGCAGCACCAGCTACCTCCTGCTCCAAGAGAACAGAAGACGGACACCACAGCAGGGAGTGCTGGGACAATAAAGACTGATAACCAAACACGAAGCTGGAAAGCTGGATGAGATCTCTCAGTGCAGTGAGGTCTTGAGGACAGAACATGAACCAGGTCCTCTTACCCTCCACCATGCTCCTCCATAAGTCTCTCTCCTAACCAAGAGCCAATGGGGAACAAGAAAGAGGAAACCTGAGAAAAAAGAGCAGTACAGTCAGAGAGTTTGAAATCTGCATAGAAATAAAATGAAACAAATAAAAGAACTCACTGAATATTTACTCAAAAGACAACATTGTCAACTCTGCAGAAATTGAGCTACCTTGAAGTAGCAAAATCATGTTCTCTCTTATTCACAGAAACGGTGTGACTTAACGACCAAGTTGAATTTATCTATAGAAAAAACGAAAAACAAAATCCTCCTTATGACCGAGTTGGGACTGTAAATTTCAAACCCACTAAATACATAAAGAGAACACATGAATACATATGGCTCTTGAGCTCACTCTAAGGCCAACCTGTCTCTATTACAGTTGTACTTTAATGTTTAAATAAATAATAAATTTAAAATATGTGTGATATTTAAATAAATGCTCAACAGCCACAACAGGATTAAGCAAACCTCTGTTGAGAGTTTCCAGGAAAAAAAAAAAAAAAGAAAGAAAATCTATTGTTGAGACCCTAAATAACAAAGCCTACATTTCCAGGCAGCATTTGTTGGCCACATCCACATAAGGCCAAAGGTCTGTTTCTGTTAGCAACACCCTATTGTCTTGCTCAAAAGCAATCATTAGTGAGATCACTATGTCCAGCAATCTAACAAAAAACTGGAAATACTGTAGCCCTCAAATGCCACAATGCTTCCCAAAGTTACTGATGGTTAGCACAAAGTGGTAATGACAGATATACACACAGGCTGCTTTCTTTGTTACCACCCTAAAGCAGTTTTTTTAGCCCACATGTAAGTGGAGAACACATGTTGTCTAATGGCTACTGCAATGGAGCATTGTTATTTTTTTCTGTGTTACTGCCTATGAACGCTTCAGATGGAAATGACTGTGATTACGAAGGGACGGACAACAAATCTCCTTCCCCTGGGAGTAAATGGAATGAAATCCCATTCCTTTATAATCACCCATAAATATTTATGTTTTATTGTCCATTAGTCTTTGCATTACAAAAGAGGCATATTCTTTTATCTTTCACTATTTGAAGAATAAATTTAGACTTTATATTTATGATGTACAAATAATACTGGATTTCAGGGTGAATTTTTCTGTTTCAAATTACTTTCAGCTTGTAATAAAAAATGCAAATTTTCTAAAAGCAGAATTAAACAATATGTTAAGAGCTTCAAAAATAAGATTCTCAGATCCTGATGATTTATAAGACTTAAATATCTGCCTTAGATTCAAACTATCCATTTGATTTATGAACATCTTATTGGCTGAAAATATAATTGAGGCATGAAGAGGCTGAATGGTTGTCAGTGAAGGAACAGTGAACCACTTCAATTTCTAGACTGGAAAGACGTTGGCCAGGCACAGGCATTTTACATTTACGCTGCAAATAGTTCATCTTTATAAAATGTAAATCTCAAGGAATTTAATTTTTCATGAAATACTGGCCATAAATAATCACCATTTGCCCTGCTGGGATAAAGGAACAAACCCTTCCATTTATTCCACCCAAGTGTTACAATACTATGCAGAGCGGAAATTCTTGTCCACATGATATGGACTATGTTGGTGTTGTAAGAAAACTGCAATCAGTACTATAAGCAGAATTAAACACAAAGCCCCTAATCAATGGAGAAAAACATATTTATTAGGCAAATTGAGGGTAATTTTAGAATGCAAAACAGAATGTCGTTTGGCTAATCTTTTACTTGTATATCACTTGTTCTCACAGTCCAAACCCGACCCTGTTTCTGTGGCATAATATACTTTCAAATTCCATAATTCAATATGGACAACCATGACAAACACTAATGAATAGAGCATGCAAGCTACTGTTCTGGTTCTGATGGCTCACTGGTTTTTTAAATGTTGAGGCTTAAACAGTGTGAAGGATTTCTCAAGGGTAAAACAGTAAATAGAAATGCTCAAACGGCCAGGGGACCCTCCTTCTTTTGTGGTCAGGAAATTGGTTTCTTGATCATCTCAGAGGTAAAGAGAATACATGAAGAGTGCACCCAAACATGCAATATGCCACATTACGCAAAATAAATGATGTAGGCATATCATTGTGTTTCTAGGTAGCAGGGAACCATCTGGGATAAATGAAGCACATTTTCCATGAAAGAAAGGCTGATTTAAGGAGGAAATAGGAAGGAACAACTGTTAACTTATAGGTGTGATTTTTTATAATTAATATAAAATCAAATGAAATCAGACTGCCTTTGCAAGTACAATGTCACAATATACCTTCTGCAGGATGTAGGAGTCCTTATTTCCTGAACAGAATAGAACAGGAAAATGCCACCTAAACATCTAAATATTCATATAGGGAGGAGAGATTTTAAAATCTCAATTAAAATTTGAATGTAAGTCTATGTTAAGTCTAAGTTTAAGCCTAGAAGGTTAATTCATATCAAAGATGTGTTTTTGCTATTTTAATTTCAGGAAATAGATAAGGGGAGGTTTTTTTAAATGCAGGTTTATTTAAGGTACAAAATAAAAGTGAGAAGAGCAATATAATTTCTTTGACTGTAGTACCGACCCACTGATAAGCTTCTCAGAAGGGTTCAAAGAATTCATCATCTTAGCCTCCTCCAGGAGAGAATCAATATGCTATTTCCATTCTAATCATTCATCCTGAACTATAATTTTTTCCTAACTGTACTAAAGGTCCTAATATCTTGGATTAGTAAACCCTTCCACTGACATATGACAATTACGGATGGGCGACACACCAAACAACTCGAACTTTATAAGGAAACGCATACATTAAAATGTGAAGATAAACCAATGCTAAAATATTTAGTGTCATATAAACTTCTGAATTGTAGTTTATTTCCTTAAACTCATTAACATTTAGACCTACAGAGAAAACAAAGGACTTCAAAATCAAAACAAGTGATTGGAGAATTCAGGCAGACAAGCACTTCTGGCTTCACGACTTACATATCCTGGGACTTGAAATTGCCAAATAACAGCATCCTTTCTCAATTTCTCATTGCAAACATAAACAAATCATTAGAGTGCAACAGATGACTCAGAAAAGGAAATACTGAGTCCACAGACATATTGCTTTAACATACCAAATATCAATAAGAAAAATAAGTTATTAAACAAAAATTTACGATAAAAAATAAACAGATGCAATTGTTTTACACCCAGCATAAACAAGTCCCAGATAGAAGAATTAGGTGCCTATATAAAGGTGCCTGGCACATACTAGGTACACGAGATACACGTCGGATGGACGAATGAATGAACTAAGAGGAAAAATCTGTTTTTAGAAAGTAATTTGATGATTAATTTGCTCTTACCTAGGACTACTACATAATTTGCAGGGGCAATATAAAGTAAAAATGCAGGATTCCTTGTTTTAAAGTTTTTAAATTTTCCTTCTCTACTTTGTACACATTTTAGTCACTGCATGATCATACCTTCACGTGGTTTTATGTACTTGTGTATGATTCCACAGTAGCCTGGTCATGTCTCTTTGTCCCTAATCTAGTTCCTGGCCTTTGGTAGATATTTAATTTTTAATTGAGATAAACAATCCCCATTTCTGGGTCTCTCTTTGTAACTTTATCTTCTTGAAGGGTTTCAAGCTTGAGTGTGCAACTGAATTTTATTATAATAAAATATAATGCTAATTTCAGCCAGAGTCAAGAATCCTAAATTGAAGAAGACATTGAACTGGATATTGCCAACATTTAATTCTCCATGAAATATCAGGTCTGACTAATTCTTTAATTCATTACACCATTTTATTCGGTTTATTAAATGCTTTAATTTGCTGGATAAGTTTTGTCCTCAGAAGTCAAACTGTACTCACTTGAACAAGAGTCAGTCCTTGATGTACCTAAATCCCAAATAACTAAAATCATGAATCACTTTAGCCTTGTTTTGACAACCCACTTTCAGGAGGATAGAAGCCAGCATGTTTGAGGGGGAAGTTATCTTAGAGATTGTCAAGTTCTGCATCCATGCTTTAAAAATGATGGGACTGGGGCCCAGTAAACTGGAGAGACCTGTCCAACATCACATGAGGAGTCAGTAGCAAAGCCATCATGAGATTTCAGACATAGACTCCTACAAATAGTTGTTGTTTCCATGATACCACAATCACCGTTTCTCTCCAAGCTTCACGGCAGAGACTGCTCCATGATTCCCTGTGTGTACTCTCTCCTTTAAAGTAAATACAACCCAATTACTTTAGTGGGGCATGTGGCCACCTGGAAGAAACAGGACCTTTCCCAGTTTCCCTTGCAGCTAGGTGGGACTACATGGCTAAGTTCTGACTCAGGAGATGTAAGCAGAACTATGGTGTGCATCCTTTGGAAACTGCTATTTGAAAAAGGAACTAGCTCTTCTTTGGCTACTTTTCCTTCCTACTAACTGGAATGCTGACTTAATGACTGGATTTCAAGCAGCCATTTTGGACCATGAGGTAGAAGCATTGAACTACAGTTGGTAGAGAAATGCAATAGGAGGAGCTTGGGGCTCTAACACCGTGCCATATAAGCCCTGGACTACTTATCTCCAGATTTATTTTACACAAGAGAAAAAGAAATTCTACCTTGTTCAAACCATAATTGTTTTGAATTTTGTGTCACATGCAAACAAACCTGACCCTAACTGACGTAACTTATGTGCCTTATCTTTTCCTCCATTTGACCTCATCTACTTGGAGATCTCACCTCCACCACTACTGATATTAGGTCTACTTTATCTTTCTCATAAATCAGAACAACTCCCCGTCTGACCCATCTCATCTGTGAGGTCTTATTACTGCTGACTCTGGAAAGTAAGTTCTAGGACAGATCCTACTTTGGCCTGATCACCTGTGCTTTCTGTGTAACAGCCTACAAAGTCCACTGGTATTCATGTCCTGCTAGATTCTTACTCACTAATTGGGATTCAATTGTACTCAACGTTCTATATTTATCAGGCAATGGAGGACCATGAAACACTGAAGAATGGAATCTCACTAGAACCTGAACAAAAAATGGTTCTTTTTAGCCCTACATTAACCAGAAAATTGAATTCACCCCCACCCCCAACACACACACACACACACACACACACACACACACACAC